>NW_011499878.1:842359-842494 GCF_000495115.2 Populus euphratica | reverse complement strand
AAAACTAAATTCTGTCAGCAATCAGGTTTCGTGAAGAAATGAATCCAAATTATGTTTAGAAGCTTCTAAATTGTCATCCAAGTTTTTATATTAGCAATTTAGCTCCTCTAAGTCAGAGTTTGAAGATTTCATGCA
>NW_011499878.1:735403-842048 GCF_000495115.2 Populus euphratica | reverse complement strand
TGGATGTGTGCTTGCAACCAAGGTTTGTTTTCTTGATAAATTTCGATTTCAATTGATTTTGTTTGCTAGTTTAATTTCTTCCATAGTTTAGATCATCACAAATCAAAACCCCCCAATTGCATAACGTATAGCATAAAAATCTGAACTAAATCTTCCTCGTGGGATCGACCCCTTACTTGCTCTATACTATCTTGTGTGTTGTGTTTTAAGATAGGGTAATTAATTTGTGCGACCACGACATCGCAACATGCAACACTTTACCTTCGAATAATCTAGAAGATGGATTAACATGGTTTTACCTTATTTCCTTTTTGAAAAAAAAAATAATGAAATAACATTGTTATAATTTTTAAAAAAAAAATCAACAAGTTTTTGATGTAATAATATATTAACATGAATTTTTAACTGATTATACACAAGTCAATTCTTTTATTTTTTTGATAATTCTGAACAAAAATATATTTTAGATTGTGATGTAAAGTGTTTTTTAAAGTATTTTTTTTTAAATACTTCAAAATAATTTTTTTAATTTAGTAAATCAAAATAATAAAAAATATTGATTTGAAACTTAAAAAAATAAAAAATTCACCAGACAAAATAAAAGTGATTTTAAGAGTGGAGTGACAAAATAATTGATCCAAAAGGGACGAACCATTCTTCTAATTTACAGAAGAATAGTGTTACCTAACCTTTTTGTAGGCAAATAGCAGCCACACGAGACTTGATTAGGGCGTCACGAGACCAATAGTTTACTACCGGATCCAGTGTCGAAGTGGCTACTTTCACTGTCTTAATTGTTGTCCTTTGGTTCCTCCCTGCCACAACCCTCCAAACTTCCCAAGCAATCATCAATTCTGCAAACTATGTGTAAATTTCACACGTAAAATGTAAAACACTCCCCAATAAGAAGTAATATAAATAAATTAATTAATCTAAGAGCATCAATCACGATACCCATAAATTGTTAGATAAACTTATTTTAAGAACTCAGCAATATATAGATTAGGTCAAAATACACGCTTCATCCATTCCATTTTTATTTATATTCATCGTTTTTGAAAATCCTAAATTCGGTCAACTCTTTTATAATTTATTTTAGTAATTAAAATTTCAAAGATTAAGTTTTAGGAAGATTAATTTTTTTTGTTTTTATAACCATTGTAAAATTCTTATTCAGTATAAAATAAAATAAAATAAAATATTAGTGAAAAATATGTTAAATTTACATTTGAAAAGTTACAAAGTCCCATAAAATTGGGACAAAAGGGTGATAGACAAATGGATTTTGTACATCATCATATAGAATCTACTCACCTTTAAGTAAATGTCATGCTATTATTCATTGATTATTTGAATGATGTACTGGATTAAATTGATTTAATAATTTTATAGACCACATTGTTCTAGCATATCAATTTGATAAGATTTTTGATGAGTTTAATGGGATTTATTAGCATTATCCATGTTGCAGATTGGACAACACTACTGTCAAAATTTCGGCTAGTTCATGGGTCTAATATGCAACACTACCGTGACCCTACCACATAGATATTCACATTCATTTGAAAGTTATGCAAATCTTTGATTACATGATGGAGAATTGCCCTCTTCGTAATATTATTCAAATCTTATTCTAAGAAAAGAAATATCGAATATATAGCTATTTTTTAAACCAATTTCATAGAGATATATTCCTTCTCATATAGGTTTCTGTAGATCTTCTACGTACACTGGAGTTCAGGCGTGTGTGTGTGTAGAAAATATTTTCTTACAATAAATTGAAACGAATGCTTAAAAATGCTTTTGTTACTTGCTTCACGAATCATCCAAAGAGATCTATGGTGAGACATTGCCGATTACGTGATCACTACTAAAAAAAAAAGGTCCCAAGTCACAACAATCCATATACCGTATCCCCAATCAAAAGACAAAGTCAACTCATAATTAAGGCATGTTTTCATTCGACGTCTTGTGAGAGATAGAAGATAGTACACTACATAAAGCAACAACTACCTTGATTTTGATCAAGACCAACCACAGGTGTTATTATATGGCATCAAACTAGATTGATATCCCAGTTTGTACAAATGAAATACAATTTTTCCTGCAATAGATTTGATTGTGGGCACCTTATTTTCAAAGTAAAGAATGCTTTTGATCCAACTCAAAAAAAAAAAAAAATCAAAACAGAAGCTGTCGTAAAAATGAGATGCAATTCGGTCCCCACAAGAAAAATCGCCGGGGCGCAGAGTCCATAAAACTGAACCGTGAAAAATAGGAATAGATATCTCTGCGTTGCTAAGTTCCTTGACTGGAAATTGAAATTTCTTCCACCCTTAACCCCTCATGTATCTCCATCGAGGAATTTAGGGTGTAATTCTTCCTCTTTTAGTTCTTTAGGTTTTCAATTTATCACGACAGAAATGAGAAATATATAAAAAAATTAAAAACATTTACTTAAAGAGACAAAAATAAATATATAAAATAAAATTATTTTTAGCATATTCTTTTCTAAACTATCTCCTCTTTTCTATGTCAAAAAAATAAACAAACACTATCTTATATCTTGACTTTAATTTAATCAAATAAATGATATTATTTAGTAGGGTTACGTCAATTTCCATATCTTCCGTAATACTTGGGCACCGATATTATTCATTTATTGACTAGTACGGTGATCTTACTGGTCCCACTCACTGGAATAATCTTCTTTCGTGTAGAATCATTCGCATGAGGTCTCGGGGCAACTGCGAAAGCAAACAAGTAGCGCCTGTTATGGCTATGCATTCTGTTTTGCCACTGGAATTCCTCATTGTCACTTGAAGGATGGAAATATGTGGGATATGGTATCGCAAATTCATTTCTCCATGAGGTTGTTTCAGTTGGTCAGGTTCATATAGATTCAGGCAAGGTCATAAGCTTTGCTACCCCAATCAGAGTTACAATCAGTTTGTCTTCGAAAATCTCAAGCAATCCTACCCAAAACAAAGAAAGGTCTCTTCCCCGCATGCTTATCCATCCAGGCTGCTGCTCAAGCCACTTGACAAGATCAGAACCTAACGAGTTATGTTGTAACCCCAAATTAATTAAGGTGGCGTCCGACACCCCAGGCAGCATAGAACGGCACATAAATGGCATTGGCGAATGATGAGTTATTAGTCAAACACCTGTACTTCTTCATCCTCTCATGAAATATGACTTCTAAAAGGAACTGGCTGGTTGTAAATTAATTATTGCAAGACTTCGTATCATCACTGGTGCTTAATCTGTATATCTGCCTAGCAGTCAAGCAATTATTGCAAGATTTTCCTTGGGGCTCTTCGTTCTGTCTAAAGTACCCAGGTTGTAATTCTGATCCAGTGGCTAAATTATGATTATTATTTAATTAGGAATGGGGATATAGGTATTGTCTAAAGTGTGCTCACTATTTTGAATGGGGCCTTTTGTCAATTTGAGCTTAAATGTGCTCCTGTCGTTGGTATATAGAAGGCCTAACTCCATACCAAACCTTAACATCTTTCAAGATTTGTCAACCTAAAGTCTCTAGCGCATAAAAAAAGCATGCTACAATTCTATTGAACATGTTTTTTCTTCAACTGGATGCTAATGAGACTTGGATCACACGAGGAGAGAATACGAAGAATCCTCCAATTTCCCAAATCTTCCACTGCGACTCTCAAGCTCTTGAGTACGATATTTTTAATTGGAACTCAAGTCTTAACATCTTAACATAGGGCTTTGGCGAAGAAGGAACTGAGATGTAATGTGATTACGAAGTTCCAAATCAAGGGGGGCATGTGTAAGAGAGAACAAAAGTGGAAGAGAGAATTTAACGACATGTAAGATAAAAATGCTGTAAACGATTATGGCTTACCGTTCAAGGAGGGAGCAATAAAGGGGGACATGGAAACTTAGTGGGTTTGTGATGAACTGACCTCGATAAAGTTAAAGCATTCACAAGTCCTTCATAAGCAGATTAAAGGGAGAACAGGGTGTTCTATTGGGTAATATTGACATCTTTCATGCTTTTGGTATGGAATGAGGGCCTAACCTTTTAACTTGTATTGATAGATTTTTCTTTCTTGGCTTCCAACAAAAGAAAAGAGCCAGGCAATAAACATGCAGCTGCCATCACTAAAGTAAAAGGGAAGGGAGAAAAGACATCAATGATGACAATCTCATCTGACCTTACTATGATTTTTTTTTATATGATGTATTAATATGAAAGCTAGAGCTACATTACCAAAATTGCAAAAGAGTTCAGTACAAAATAAATAAATAAAAAATATAAATATAATCTAATTGGACCACATTAGAGTACAATCTAAGTCTATACAAACCTATGCTTGAGATTTTTAATCTTGCCAAACAATATCGAATAAGTTGAAAATTAATTGATTAGTTAGAGAGTTTATCCTGATAAATAAAATTATTCCGGACTATGAAATCTCCCTTCGAACAACTATGATTCTTCTTTGTAACTTGTATTATGTCTATTCTTACAACTTGCATGTTGGATCGTTTTAACTCCTGCCGGATCACTTTTATCTTGATGATGACCTCCCCTTGTATGCACCAGAATTTGATCTTGGCTTTGGAAAACAGGCTTACCAATGGAATCATGGAAAGTGAAATAGCATCCTACCTATCAAAACGTCCTGCTAGAATAGACCCCATATTAATTATAGTAGGGTCAGGTAAAACAAAAATTGGATTAGAGAACGACGTCGTGCACAACATTTAGATCTTACTGTACAGCACTATGAACGTCCAAACACTGTATATATAGAACTGAGAGAGACATTGGGATCGAATTGGGTTACTGAAAATATGAAGATCCACCTCAATAATTGTTCAAGTGACAAAAAGTTAGTGGCATGCTTTACCAGGTATTGCCCATGGTGATTTGGAATGTGCCCCTTTAAGATAGAACAACACAGAAGAACTGCAAGATTTGTGCCTGAAAGTAAAGTCGCACTGTTGGCAACTTGGTCCGAAAACTAAAGATAGAACAACACATGGGTGGATATTCTTGATGGGTTAGTTCGGAGGCAAGGCACTAAGGTTACTTTGGCAAGTCTCCATGCTGCGGTAGGAAACCTTTTAAAAGTGTTCTTTCTGTTGGTCGTGATACCAGGGTTGGTAAACTTGAAAGATCCCAGCCAGTTGCTTAGCTACCTTGTACATATTAATTAAGCTAATTTTGATATTAGAATTTAGAAGGAGAATGGTGATTTTTCTGAGTGCAGAAATTAGAAGCACCGCTTGACCAGGTTATTGATATTACAAAATTTATTAAGTAATGAAAGCTATGGTGAAGCAGAGAGTCCTTTCAAAGGTATGTGGTTAGAATCCAAACTTGGTTCAAACTCAAGTGCTCAACATGTGTCGGAAAGGTTAAAGAATTCAAAAATGTACTTCTTACTGAAAAGCACAAAGACTAGACCATGGAAAACTTTAATACGTCAACTTTGGTTGGCCCTTGGCATCCCATTTAATCAGTGTTTCCATCAAGTATGGAGATTGATAGAGCTTTTGCCTCCACTGAGGAAATTCCTTTTCTGCTGGTTATTTTGCTCATGTGTAAATCGAGTAAGAGGAAACCTAAAACTGATCCCCAAACTACCTATTTTTCAATTGATCTCCAAACTAGAAATTTCCTCGTTTGAATCCCCTGTTTTTCATAATTCCTCAATTGAGTCCATCATATATCTTAATTTTCAAGATGCATGGATGAGTCCACAACTTTTTTAAAATATATTTTCCATATAAATGCATATTTAGAGAACTTTTTGTTTGGGAACTATATTGAGAGTCAATAGATAATTGGAAGACTAATTAATTTGATTTTTTTCTTCAATAGAAAAAAATGAAGAAAACTCTATATAGATATTGCTTAAGGCGGAAGCCTTTTATGTCCAAACTACTGCGTACAGCTCTCCTTTTTTGCCCAAATCTCGATACTCAGGAAACAACTCCAATTTCCCATCACAAGAGAAGGGTTTGCCAATTAACAGTAGCCCCACTCATGACCCATGACAATAGCTCTGAGGTAGACCACCTGCATCTTGATTATACGTGGCTCAATCTTGTGGCACCAAACATTCATTTTCTCACTTCCATGAATGCCTAGCTCATTTCATTCACGAAGTTACATCCCAACTTCTGGAATGCATTTTTCAACATGAAAAATCAACTGGCAGTTGAATATTTAACAGCCCCACAAAAATCCTTTGGTGATTATACTTCTGTTCGTTCTCTATCATTATCATCTGTGCTTCTTCTTATCTCATCTTTCTTTTATCTCCTCCTCTTTTTTTTTTGTCAGTATGTCCCTCACATAATAATATATAGCAGCCTCTATCTTTTCTTCATTGTTGCTGCTGGTTCTAGAGTTGAATTCAATGTACATCATCTGCATTCAATTGGTGGTGGTTCAAAATTGACGGCAAATTTCGTGGTTTAAATTAAAGGAGAAAGAAAAGACAGCCCGTGAAATGCGCCAAATACCATGCATAATTCCACGTACGTAAGATTTATCACACTTTACTTTTCCTAGTTTTCCTAAAAGTTTTTCTGATTCCAACAACGCTGCGGTTGGGGAGCAGGAGATGGAGCTCATAAAATTGTAACAATGATAGTCGGTTTGGTAGGGTCAGCCGGTCAGATCACCAGTGACAATTTATCTCAGCTTTTGCAAAAGAGGGCTTGAAAAAAAAGTGTGTTATCAGCTTTTACTTTTCCCAGTTCTTTTGAACTTGCGATTTCATTTGACCTTTTACTAGTTGAAGCACCTTCTATAATATGGGAGATTAGATTAATCCCCTCCACTGCACCAATTTTACTCCAAATCCAACGCTAAAACTGAATTGATATTGTTAAAAAAAAATTCATCAAAATTATAAAAATTAAAAAGCTACGGCAACCATTTGCGTTTGTGGATAGTGCAAGTCTTGATCACGACTCTTCTGTTCCTTCCTATCGTCAATTTTAATATCTCACACACTCACACGCTCTTGATGCTTTAAGTTTAGCCTTAGCGTGCATGGCAAAAGCCCCCATCAGTTTCCACCTTTATCCTCGTACGGCTTTCAAATTTTCAAAAAATCACATCATATACCTTCAAAAGCAGACAGCGTTTCCTCCCTAGGAACTTGATTGTCCATGGAAGAACAGTGTTAAAGTGACCGTGACAAAATCAGAGCAAGATATGGGAGCTGCTGCCATGTTTTGTCTTTGTTTGGTCTACGCACGTAGTGCCCACTCTAGCTATGACTAGCTAGGGTTCCTGAGCACCTATATTGATTCCTCGCGAAATTTGCCTTCACTTCGAGGACTACGAGCATCAAAAATAATTTTGCTATAGAAATTTATTTATTTTCTTGTTTATGTAATTAATATTCATGTTTGTACATTATAGATTTTAGCGAGAAAAGCTCCTGGTTGGTGGGGATGACAATGAAACGTATTTAAACACGCTAGCTATCTATACCTCCTCCACACCCACATATTAATTGCGTTCATCAGGTTGGGAGGAAAAAAAATTACTCATCAGGTGTGCGATGGGCTCGACGAGTCTCTATCAATAAATAAAAATTACATTTTTTTATGTTCACCGTTACTATTTTAAGTACATATAAATATTAAAATTTTCCATAACTTTTAAATATAAATAATCAAAATATAAATTTATTTTAAAAGATCAATCATTAAAGAAATATTTAAGACTAAAGATAGAAAACGACACACGCAAATATAATTGAGTACAGGTTTTTTACAAGACAAGTGCTCTTGTACCCTATCCCTATCTTCATTTATCGAAGAAACTAAATACCCATTTTTTTAGGTCGATTTTATGTAGCACCCATAAGAGAGGATAATTTTGCGAAACAGCATAAAATTTAAAGTTAATTAAAGATGATAGTAATCGCCATATATGTATGTATATGTAATCAAGCTCTAGCTAGCCCAAGCATCTAGCTAGCTCTATAGCCTGGGGATTGAATTTTAATAATTTTTTATTTGTAAGAGAGGTGCGATTATTTATATTATTGTATATATTATTGAATTTTAATAATTTTTTATTTGTAAGAGAGGTGCGATTATTTATATTATTGTATATATTATTGAATTTTAATAATTTTTTATTTGTAAGAGAGGTGCGATTATTTATATTATTGTATATACAAGCTATCCATTGGCCACGTCATTGCTTAAACTTAATTAATCCTGCCTATTCACGCAAGCTCTAAACTTTAAAGAGAATAATTAATTTGGAACATTCTCTCCTTAAACTAATCGGAGAATCTCGGTTTAGATGGAACCCATTTCATATAATTGTCTCCTACTCATAAATATAATTACATAAACTTGATATATGTGTGTAAATATTCAATTTAAATTAAGACTTGATATATGTCAGCTCTGTTTAATTACATAAAAAAATATTAATTTAATATTTTTTATTTATATAAAATATAATTTTAAGCAAACATCTTAAAGCAAGAAGATGGTATTTTAACCTGTCTTCTCCAATTGGACATATCCAATTTAAATTGTTCTCTCCCAAAATGGATACACCAACCAACAAGCCCCCGACCAAAGCCATATTCTATGATGCTACTTAAAAAAAAATTTGCTCAACTGTTTCAATTAAAATTTCTTACAGAATACATAAATACAAGGAAAAAGAAACCTATAGATTTTTGTGTCAAATTACTTTAAAACCCTAATTTTGGTGTGAAGGAACCTCCATCGGGATTTTGAATTTGAAATACAATTTCTAAAAAAGAAAAAAGATAACAACGTTTTCAAATTCTATCTGTTTGGTTATTTTATTCAAGATCATGATTTGATTTCAGTTTGTAGTATCTCTCCCGTGCTTAAATTAAAAAAAAAAGAAGGAGAATCGGATTTAAATTTAAACTATTGTCAAGAATAATCACATTCCAAGCATTTAAACAGTTTCAGTGGAAGACAAGAAGGAAATAATTCAACGATGACTCAAGATTCATGCATTTTCCACTGTAATGGCAATCTATCAATCAAATCTTTAAAGCTTTAACAAAGGTAATCCAAAATTGGCTGCTCTATCTCGCAAACCATGCGTGATTGTCTACTGTAAAATTAAAATTATACATTTGTATGTACGGTAGCCGAAAAGGCTTCGGAAGCTGACAAAGAATCCCACAAACTTGAACGTACGGACCCACTATATATATATATATATATATGCGTTTGTTTTTCGGTGATCCAAGAAGCTTATCTCTTTCTGCCCAATCTATCGATTATTTGCATTCACATTGTGTTGTATAATACTATAAACTATTTACTTGGTTTTACTTTAACAAGTTTTTTTTAGTTAAAAGGATTTTTTAACATAATATTATAGCTCTAATGACTATATGGTCAGCAATTTAAACTTTATTATCTCTGTTCTTTCTAATCAAACCTAGTACTCTCTTCCTTTCAGGACTTTGCCTTCATTCTAATAAAAAATATATTTTAACTAGCTTGAGGGAAAAGCTCCAATGTAATTTATAAAAAACTCACAATTTGAAATTATATAACTATCCATTCTCCAATAAAACTAACAACCAGCCACATCCAAGCTTTTTTTTTAAAAAAAATCAAGTATTATAAATCTTAGAATTATTAAAAATTTATATAATTATTAATTTAAAAATCTTAAAAAATTATTTAAAGTGCATAGCTCGAATACTAATAATTAAAAAGATAAAAAACTAACAACACGAAACTTTATAATAAATAACTCAAGTTCAAACACATAATAAATGACCAAAAAGTGAGATGAGATTGCAACAGATGCCGTTGTTATTCGTTCGAAAATCCCCACGGCATATAAGATTAATTTCTTGACAAAATTTTAAAGAACCATGTTATAGGTTGCATTGGGATAATATACGGTAAAAGATGAAATAAATGCATAAAAGATAGAAATATATTAAATTAAAAAAATATAACTATAAATATAAAATAAATTTATTATTTTAATATTTTTGAATAAATTTCTGTGCAGCAAGAAATACTCCATTCCTCTTGTATTCTAAAACAACAATTAAAAGCTACCGCAGTTAGCATTTAAATTGGTACGAGCCCTGTTCATTTAAATTGGTACTGGAGTGACCAGGGAGTATAACAGTCAAGAATCGGTGGCTCGGTGCTGAAGGTGATCACACGGCACCTATAACTTTTATATACCATTTGAATAAATATAGCGTGTTAAATATTACACAAAGCTAACAGCATGGCAGTACAATAATCAAGTATAACTCTAAATTATGTGGGTTTTTTTAATATAAAAATTTATTTTTATTATTTTTTTAGTTTATGGTTGAAAAATAAAAGAGATAAGTTGTTATATTATGATAATAGAAAAAAAAATATTCTTAACTCTAATTTAGATTACTAAAACATGCGATATTTGTATAAAATAATTTTATTTGATGAAAAAAATTCATATTAGCATTGTTTTACCTTTAAAGTTTATAGAAAAAAAATATCTAAGCTCAAACTGATTTTTGATTTCAAGTTGTTTTTGATTTTTTAGACTGTTTTTTAGTTTTATTGAAGTCATGCACAAATTTATTATAGTTCTTATGTTTTTTTTATAATTTTTATAGATATTTTGAATTAAAAATGGATTTTTAAATAAAAAAATTTAAATTCTAATTTTGAGGCGATCATCATAGCAAAAATATATACAAATCACACGATATCTCATCTGATTCTTTTCCTTCAAAAACATTATCCACTCTAGTTACAAACAAAAAAAAAAAGTAATGAGCTGGGTAGGTTATCCGCCACGTAGAACCTAACATTTGCTTCTTCTTTTTTTTTTTCTTTTTTAATTTATGGTTTTTTTCTCTAAATTCTTTTATTTTATATTTAAATTTAGTATACACTCTTTCTTTCATTTTATTTAAAGAAAATGATAATTATTTTTTCAATTATATATTTAGATTTGAAGAGTTTTTATGATTTATCTATAAATTTTTTTATTTTTTCAGATGAACTTTATTTTTGAAAATAAAAATATCCTTATTTTCATATAATATTTCTAATACATGCATTCTTGAATGATTTTATTTTATTTTATTTTATTTAATCAATTTAATTTATCTTTCTAATTCTATTATCGTTTGGTTGAATAAAATATATATTTTAATATAGCAAACACAATTGGATAAATATCTCATCTTTTAAGATTAAATATTTTAATTTATATTTATTTTTTAATTTTTCAAGGTTTATTTTTAGGTATTGTTAATGACTTTTTATTTATTTATATATATAATTCTTGATTTATTTAATTATATATATACATAAAAAATTTATTTGAACTACAAAAACACATTAAAAAACATGTATATAAAACTTTTTTGATAAAAAATAAAAATATATGATAATTAGTGATGCGTGTAGCACCGTGAACCGATCAACAGATGAATGATTGCGTTTATTTACTGTGGCATGGCACGCCCCAAATCTCTTCAGCGTCTCAGATGACTTTTCATTTAAGTGGTCGACAAGGATGGCCCCTCTCAAAAAGACGGTTTGGTGGATGGTTGAAGCTTGAAAGGTACCCAGCTGGTGAATCTGGCATTTAGCAAAACTAGTGCCAGGCAGGTGAATAAAAGTGCTGGTGATGCCAATTTAAAGGTATTAAAATGAAAGGCGGTTTTATATATGCATTGATTTGGAAACCACAAAATCCAGTCACAGTAATTAAACCTGGCTGGCCGGCAAATTGTCCTTTAGTATCCAACCAGTCCTACTCCTGAACCGGACCAATTTTTTTTTTTTAAATCAATTAAAAGTTCACCGGGTGTTCGAAACATGATTTGTTTTATTAAAAAAAAACCTAAAACAGGATCATTAGGATTAACATGTTCAATTTATGCCCCAATAACATGTAGGACTGAAGCCAGTCTTAAAATTCACATGACTAAAGCTATATACATTTCAAAGGTGTTCTATTGCAAGTGTTTATGACATCTATAATCTGCGTAAAAGACCCTTATAGCCGAATCGCAGCGGGAATACAGAGGCTAACTTCTCCGAAAAAACAGGCCTGAAAAATCGAACCTTTGAGGCTTTGATCCACAGGAGAGGAAGAAAAGGTCCGACTCCCACCCGCCTGATTAACAACAGAAGCCTAATAATAGGTTCAAGACTTGGGCCTTAAATCATCCAGCTGGCCTGAAACAAGGTTCATGGAACCCCCTGCTCACCACCTTCAATTCGAGCACACCTTTTGCCCTTTTTTTGAGGTTTCTTTCATTGATAAAAATGGGACTCAAAAGGAGACCTCCACTAAGAAAGCACCGATAAAAGAGATAAAAATTCAAGCCAATAACTGAAAAAAAAGTAGTACAAAAAGTAAATATGCAGACAGGAGGAAAAGGATGTTAAGAGGTGCTATTACTCGTGCATGTTTGCTTATTACATGGATAAATAGCGAGCTAGAACTAGTTGTTCACTGCCCAGCACTAGCAGTGAGATTTCTCACCCGTGAAACCAGGTCACAATTACCTTCAGTTACTAAATTTACAAATGAAGTTTTTCCAGAATCGTACAAAGACACGTATATACAAGCTGAAAGAGCCACCTACCTTTCAGAGCTCATGCTCATAAGCACGTTCTTAAAACAAAATTAGTCATCTCATGCCAGGGCAGCGGGGCTGGCTTGTGCGTGCTTCTTCAAGATTATTGAAACAAGGGAAACAGAACATAAACAAAAGAGCTAGTACGAGCTAGTACAACAAACCAAAAACTCGGTTTAAGAAAAATAACCCTCTTAGGCCTGCAGAATTAACAGACAAGATTAGGAGCGCACCTCGCCATGGACTGCCACGGCTTCAGGATGGTAATGAAGCATCTCCTTCCACATCATCTCTCGTATCATCTCTTCCCCTAATTCCTCATCTATGTCAAGATCAATGGGGACCTGTGCTGGAGGGTTGCTACTGGGATCATATAGCAGAGACATGTAAGGGTGTTCCAGTGCTCCGGTAACAGTAATCCTTTTTGATGGGTCAAAAACAAGCATTTTTTGTAGCAGATCAATTGCCAAAGGATGTGCATTAGGATAAAGGTGGGAAAGGGGAGACCCGGGAGAATAAGGAAGTGACTTGATATATTTCTTTGCCTTCAGGTTATCAATAAATTCAAGATCCTCCTCCCTCTGACTTCCAAGGATGCTGATGATAAGTTTAAGTTGATTGAGACATTCTGTGCCAGGAAAGATAGGCTTCCGACCAAGAAGCTCTGCAAAGATGCATCCTACAGACCAGACATCAATTGATGTCCCATAGTTATCACAGCTGAGAAGGAGCTCTGGAGCTCGATACCATCGAGTGACAACATACTCAGTCATGAATTGGTTCTTGCCATTGCTAGTACGTGCCAGCCCAAAATCACAGATCTTTAGCTCACAGTTTGCATTAATGAGAAGGTTCCCAGGCTTTAAGTCACGATGCAGAATATTTGCTGAGTGAAGATATTTCAGACCACGAAGCAACTGCATAGAGAAGTGAGAATCATAAAGACTAAAAGACCCTAGAAAACAAGCCATTTGAATGCCGCAAAATATGTCACAGTGACATGAAAATCGAAAGCCTCAAGGATAGGGAATTATTTAAACAGTAAAAAACTAATAATATAAAAGCGTGCGATTCAAGCCAGAAGTAGAAAAAACCTTTTGAAGGCGAAACACAAAGTGAAATGCTAATGTTTAAACATTCCACATTTTTGCAGCATGAAATGAAATTCCTTGACTCTACCGCCAGACATCACTGCAGGAACAGGACTAACTACACAAGCGGTCACCTCTTAAATTTATCAAGACAAAATAATGATTTCTCCAAATATAACAAAATAACAATACCATGAGAAACATGAAACGATTTTGTAGGACCTCCTATGGTCCTGAACGTTTGAACCTAGGCACTAAAAGTGCAAGCCTACTGAAAATAATGATCAATTGTACAGGATTAAAGTATTCAGCCAAGAAAATTTGAAGATTGATATCTTAAAAATTAAAACTGGCACTATGGATAGCATTCAAATCTTCATTTAAGTTAAATATCACAAGGGCAATAAGGAAACATAGCACATAGAACATCTACTCAAGAAATGTTACCCAGTACGCTCTAACCACTGAGTCAATTGTTACTTCCATAAGCAAAACCATAACCTAAGCAGGATAATTATGATGTTGACAGATAGATATTAAACCAAGAACAACATGCATTGAAGCATACCAATACCCTTTCCCAGTTGTAAAATACAAAGCTTACATCTGACCAGAGATAATTTCCACAGGCCAAAGCCAAGGCATAATGAAGAGAGAGGCCATAAAAGAAAATTCTTAAAACTCCACATTTGCTGCAGCTGTTAAATAATCGCATGCAAATTTTACCCAAATCTAGGTAACTCAAGCTTTTTAGAAAAAAATTCATCAAGTGATTTGCAATACCACAAACATATGATAATAGACTGTAAAGCATTTATCAACCCCCCCTTTTTTTTTCTTTTCAAACTCTAACCTAAACTACAAGAAAAACCTGTTCCACTACTAGACAGTACTTGTATACCTGGAATAGGAAGTATTGGCAGTGCTCATTAGTAAGTGCTTGAGAAGACTTGATAATTTGATGCAGATCTGTATCCATGAGTTCATAAACCAAATAAACATCCTTAAAGCTTCTCCTTTGTATGGGCATCATCACATCTTTCAAACCAATCACATTCTCATGTAGAAGATGCCGAAGAAGCTTCAATTCCCTTAAAGTTCTCAGCGCATCAACACGGTTTTCGAAAGCATTGTGTATCTTTTTAATGGCAACTTTCTCGTTAGTTTCTCTATTCACAGAAGAGCACACAATACCATAAGCCCCTCGACCTATAGGCTTGATCGGCACATACTTTGTATCGATCTCAAACAAAGTTTGCCACATTGAATAGTAATGCTTCCCCTGATTCCTAACCCCATTTGGTGGCTCAACTGGTGTTGCCATTCCCTGCAATACATTCATTCAATTGAAGCAGAGTCGCTCAAAAAACACTAAAAACATTCTCAACTACAGGGATTCCTCCAAAGGCCAAAAATGGGCCATTATATTTTAACCCAACTTGTGAGTATTGAGGCTGCCTTCATCAACAAAATAAAGGCACTTAGCATAACCACAATATCAGGTAAAGATCAATTACAAAGCTAAGCATTCAATGCACCCAAAAAAAAAATCAACTTCTTATCATTTCGGTCCAAAAGCACCAGCAAAGAAAGATGGGTTTCTAACTCTCTATCTAGAAACGCAAAAGCGATTGAGCAATTAAATTTTTACTTTGCCGATAACACTATCAGAAAAATCATGAGATAAAAGTCTAAACTTGAATAATTCAAAAGTTACAAAAAGGGAACATTTAAAAAAACATAAAAAAAGGACCTACCTTTATTGGACTTGTATGATCTTCCTTGTCCGAAAAAGAAGAGAGAAAAAATTCACTATTCGCTAAGCCACATCAGAGCTCACATTAAAAAAATCTCAAAGCTCAAATTCTCCCTCAAAAGCAACTCAATCTCTGCAGAAACAAAGCAAATTTCTTTCCAAATTGACCCTCAAACATCACTAACAAGTTCTCCCATTTTGAACAGTTCCAGCTCCTTCACTAATCACTTTCGCGCCATATTTTGTACGGATACGGATCCTTGGTGGGTTTATTGAAGCTGTGAGAGTTGGATCTCTGGTAGGTGTGTGTGATTTTGTCAATGATGGTTGAGATTTTCTGCAGCGCATCAAGATTCGTTATCTGGTAGAGATCAGAATCAGACAGTCTTAGTAAAGAGAAAGTAAAAGACAATATTTGTTCGTCGGAGACTTTAAAATGAGAAAACTTACAAAAAAAAAAAAAAAGACTTTAAAATGAGAAAAATGTTAAGGTACTTAGGATGTCTTTTTTTTTTTTTTGGTTCTATTGTCATTATTATATTTATGGCATCACTCTCTCGCTCGCTCCGGCTGGCTTTCTATCCTCGTAACGACTGGTACGGGTTTTTTCTTTATCTATTTATGGCGGTCATTCGATAGCTTGGAGAGAGCCGAGAATACGACGTCGTCGTTGGATCCTTTGGAATATTTTTATTTTATTTTATTTTTTTGTAAGCAGAAAAATCATTACCCTTATCCAAAAAACGAGAAAAAAAATATCAAGTGACAGGAGGTGACTTCCATGGGGGGAGTCCACAATACGGGACAAAGACACTATGAAAGTCAAATTTAATTGCCGACATCAACCCTCACTTCCATTTGTTTCAACGGAAAAGATGTTATTGCGTGGCCTTTACATTTTCAAGAAAAATGGAGAATTAGATGCATGACTTGCCTTTAATAATTATAAAAGTACCCCACTAGATCTAGTAGATTAATTTAGTTATTATTTAACTCGGAGTTTGATTGAGTTTTATTTTAAATTAATTTTTTATCAAATCACTATCATTTTGAATTTATATAAAAAAATAAAAGGTTTTTTATTTTAAAAATAAAACAACGTAATTTAATCAATAAAAATTAAATTAATTCATCTAACCCGCATGTTAAACTTAATTAACTCGGGAAACAAATTTCAAGCCGATAATACCTGCCCCGAGTACTATAACTATGTGACATTTGGCTTGATGAATTCCTTTAAAAAATTGTATTTGCAATGCAATAATGCAACTTTAAAAAATCAAGTTATTCCCCCCTGAATTTCATGCTATGCTATCATTTCCCAGTAAATATATGAATTCTCTGTCTAGTTTTTCTTTTCAGCCGTGCCTTTCAAATGATTTTGTCTATTTGAGAGGCGGATGCACTTGTAGATTAGTACTAGTTTTCTTCGTTATTTAATGGACTCTTGGCCAGAGAAATGTTGTGCGGCACTAGAAGAAAATAAAGATCTGCGCATGACCAGATCACTCCTAGGGCACCACTCAGGACTTCTCTGCTAGGTAGGTGATGTATAATGTATTATCCATTATTGAGACATTCGCTATTTGATGTCCTGTTCTGCTATGCATCTCAACAAGCACTATTTTTTTCCCACATCATGTTAACTATTCATTTGCAGATGGAAAGAAGTGGCATCAATTCAATTTGGAAAGAATTGGGTCGATGGAGACATTGTTTAAAAACTGAACCGGCAAAGCGAGTTCATCCGGGACTCTGACAATCAGAACATAGAGCAGTCTAAAATCAAATCAAAGAAAAAATAAAAAGAAAGATTTAGCCATGTCAAATACCCGAGTTAATTCATTGATCCTGACAATTCAAGCATGACGGGCTTAAAATCATGTCATCATCCGGTTATCATCTTTTTTAAAAAAAAAAAAATTAATCAAAAAAATTTTTAGGTATCATTACACCATCCTGTTATAGGCAAGGATGTGGCAGCAAGCTGAAGATGGCTGCACCAAGAGGAGTTCTTAGCTTGTGTCACGAAGTATTAAAAATGTTGCCCAGAAAAGTGTCAAGCTTGTCTAAAACCAAGAAGCGGAGGAGCCTGACCGGAGAAATACAGAGCCGCCGTGGGTGTGTTAAAAAAGACTAGAAAGAGTAGCTTGCGGTGCGCTTGAGCAGTTGAGTTCAACGCTTTAACCTGGTTCTCTCTCTCTCTCTTCCTCCCTCCCCTGACACTTGCCAAAAAAAGGGTGATTTTGTGGGCTTCTCTTAAAAGACCGCTAAAACACCTGAGAAAAATTAGCTGGGCTGGATTCTACAAATCAACCTAATTTCTAAAGAGACCAATGCGTTTTGTTTGGGCTTCAGCTTTACATGTGATCTTTTTTACAGAGGTAATTCTGTCTCAGGTGGTCCAAACCGTAGAATCCCGTGCGACAATGGCTTGATAAGAGAAGAGGCTCATATCGTCTCGCTTTTTTTTTTTTTTTTTTTTTTTATAAAGACATCTTGTGGTTTTATTTTGGATAATTACTTTTGTTAGGCAGTAAAAGTCCCTTTTTTCATGGCTAACTTAATCTTATTTTGATTTTTACAGGCACGGAGCGACATATATCACATTTTTTTTAGTCTCAGTTTAAATAAATTAATAATAATTAGAAAAAAATAAAAAAATTGCTATTTTTTTATACATTCACTACTGGAATTATTTTTCGAATGTTTTTACAAAAACATGTAATTTTTCTATTATATTTCAAGAAGACAAGAAACAAATAAAAAAAGTGAGCTTTTATTATAAAAATAAAAAAATGAAAGGGCTGGACATACCATACTTTAGTGATTTTCACAAGTTATATTTTGCAGCTGGTGTTCTCGAGCGTGCTACGAAAATCCATCCTTTTTTACCCAATAAGAAGGAAAAAAAAAACTATCTCCATCCATGCCCAACCATTTGCATTGGTGAACTTTGTTGAAGCAGGCTACAACATGTTTTTATTTTTTTGATTAATTGATAAACTAATTTGAAAATATTTTCTATCATCAAATAATAAAAAAGACATTTTATTTTGGAAGAACGAAACTTTAATATGTCAGTGAGTGAGTGAAATAATGCATGATGAGTTAAATTCCAGACAATAAGTTGATTGGTTAAGGGACATCTTCGTAGGTATAGAGTCTCGAAGTTGCCCTTTTACGTGTTGGAAGCTTCTTAATTTCGAAGGTTTCGATTCCAGCTAGAATGATGGCTAGCTTATCCTAGCTTGCAGTGGACTGTCGGTGCCACATTACTAGATGAACTTGCCATGCCATGCAAGTAACAATTACAGACAAGTACTAGAATAGTAGGAAGCGAGATTTTGATTGGAAATCTCTCTATTCCATGTATTGTCTGAGGGTATACATGCTCTCATTAGGGCATATATGCCTGTATAATTAAGGTGGGTTTGACAAGAACTTGATTCCACTTTTTTCATCTCGAGTCACTAAAAATGTGCATGGGTAAAAGTTGGGCGGCTTATTGTAATATATATATGTTATGCTTAGGATGGGAAAAAACAAATTGCTCTTAACAAAGTATATTCTAAAAGACTAACTCAAGAGAATTTTACCTGATACCATGGAAATATTCAGCGTTTTTTAAACTTAGAGATGGTCAGGAAAAGTTTTTAATGTCAAGTCTTGGATTTTCTATGATGTGAAATATTTATGCAATTAATACCAGCTCTAGGAACTTGATGCTTGTTCCCTCCTTCATCTGTCAAAGCCTTTTTTACCTTTCTGCAAGATAAGGTTTTTCAGTGCTTTATTTTGACTACTTGTGTGTGTTTATATATATATATACGTCGACAGCAGGAATCATGCTTAATCATTTCAATCAACTAAAGTTTAGTTGAAACTGAAAATCAAATAAAGCTAATTTAGGTCCCTGTAGTAGCATAAAGCATTGTGCTCTTTTAATTAATTATCCCTACACATGTAGTTTAGAAAGCAGAAGTCCAAATCAATGCCCCGCCGGGGCGGCAAAAGTTTAATTAAAAAAAATACCGATGTGAGCGGCTTCTTGCTTGATAAGGTTAATCTCAAATAGAAGAAAAAAGGTAAGTCTGCTTAATAAGAAGGTACGAGAATATTTTGGGAACATTTTGGCATCACATCATCTCTGCCTTTGTTGAGATGACTAAAGCTCACAGCTGCTCTGGAATCTTGGGCTGCCAAGCGCCTAGATTTTTAGAGATCTGGGACGAGAACATTGCCCTAAAAATGAAAGCAATATATGCAGTAGCACTTGCCCGGAAACAAATTCCGAGTCCAAAAGCTTCTCTCTCTCCTTTTTTTTTCATTTCTATTTGTTTTTTCATATATACAACTATTAAACTTAACCCAGGTAGAAGGTTGACTCGGAACTTAACCACCCCAACCCCTTCCCATTTAACTTTATAAAAAAAACTTCAAAACAACTTTATTTTAATTTACATTGATTAATCCAGACTTCAACATGAGGCTAGATCAAGAGCTGGATCAGGTTTAATGAATTTGAGTTAAGAATTGAGAAAAACTGAGGATAAGACATGGTATCCAATACATTGCTACCTTGGCAACCTGATGATTTAGTCCCATAACCTCCAAGCAGGAAATACTGCCCAGAATTTTCTGCTACCAAGCGGAAGCCAGGCCCTAAGCTTATCTGGATTTTTCCGATTTTCTTGCAGCTATCTGCAGACAAATTTTACCTCCATCACTGCACTGCTGCTCATCAACTCGATGTTTAGACATGTTTCTTAAAAGAGACCATATTTGTAGCAAATCCCAGTGGACAAATTAGGGAAATCCTGGGCTGGGACCGAGTCACGTGCTATGTATGCACACTCACATATACAGAAATAATTGATCATCACTGGAACCAGGCTATAAATAAAAGCAAATGTCATGATTTGGATGGCATGCAGTTTTGATTAACAAGAGTGATTGTGCTAATCAGGTAATTAAATTTTATTCAGTAATATTGTATCCAGGGGTGGCCTATGGCAAGCTTTGGGGTAGCTTGGCACCCCCAAAGTTTTAAACAAAATTCATTTTAGTATTTAATTTTTTTTATTTTTTCACAATAGTTATGCATTTAGTCCCTTCAAAAATAAAATATTTACACTCCAACTTTATAGTTTTTATAATGGCACTTTCAGTTAATTTTTCTAGTTTCAACCCGCATTATATCCAAATAACAAGAAATATATTTTTTTTTAATGAAAAATGGACATCCATGTCCCGCACCATATCATAAAATAAGATCTGTCATTCCAAGCAGATTTATATCCACCAATATCTCTCTCTCTCTCTCTTAATGTAATTGTATTTGCTATTATCAATTATTTTATACAAACAAATATAATTCTACCGTAACTAAATAAAAATTTACTCTAGATAAATTATATAATAGCCTAGCAAATATGTCATGGGCAAATGAGATAAGTATAGTTACAGGTAAAAGTTTAATTATGTTATATTAAAATAATAATTTAAAAAGATTATAATTTTTTATTTGATCACATACTTAAATTTTATAAGAATTTTTAAAAATTATTAAATCTTTATATTTTAAAAATTTCGTCTTATATCTTGATATTATCAATTTTTGTGATTTTTCATACTAGTTTTAGATTTTATGTTTCTTTTCTAAATAATTTCATATTTTTATTTTGTTTTCTAGATGGGTTAGGACTTTTAGTCCATTTAAGACTTTGTAAAATTATTAAAGAGAGGAACTGAAGGATTGCTACACTAGAGAAAATAAAACCTACAAACTTGAGGTTCATATCTACAGTATATTTCGCTTATTAAATTTTTTATGTTTTTTCTTTGTTTATTATTATTTTTAGTTTCCACGGCCTGCATCACTTTTCTTATGATTTATTGTTCTCTCATGAAAAATGTTAGCTTTCACTAAGAGGTGTCTCACGAAATAGAAAAATTAGCTATGCATTCACTCACAAGCATAATTAGTCGCGGTCTAAGAGTGATGTTGCGGGTTGGTCATGGCAATTTAAGTTACTTTGGTTTAACCGAAATATTTATATTTTACTAAATCAACTCTCATTTTAATTTAAAAATAAACTCATCCTGACACAAGCATTGAGTTGATAAATTATCAAGCCAACTCATTCAGTAGATTTAAGTTTAATAACTATATGACATGATTGAGCCATGCATCTTCAATCAATTTCTTTTTTCCTTTTCTTTTCTTTTTCAAGTGGCATTATGTCGATAAGCTATCAAACTTGCTCTGGTAGCATGGTTCCGTTGAGAACAGAAATTTTAAAATAAAGAAGAGTACTCGTTGCATGCAATAGACTATATAGAAGCTTCATGAGCTTAATTATTTAAGAGTAATTCCATGTTTAACAGCTTGATAAAAGTTCATCGCCCACTCTCTTTGTCAGCCATCTCCAAGTTTAACACGGTGATCATGTTGATCTCCTCTACCTCATCAGAGATAAAATATGATTCAACATCCTAAAAACAATCTAGAGTGTGTGTGTGTAAAATAGTATTTCATTAATACAAGAAAACACAAAGACAACATTATTAGCACATTATAGTTATAGAAGCGTGAGAGATCTAGCTATTTGGAAAAGATCTCGACAATATTAACGGTGAAAATTGAGATTTCAAAGAGCAATAATTGATTAAAAAAGCATTAAAAATAGTCTGAACAATAGTGGTGAAGATCGATGTTGTCGACTCTTTTTATTTCTGCAAAGAGATTTTTTTTTCCTTTTACATGTCTTTTTTTATTATTTTTCTCTTGGAATTATCTCTCAAAATTCCTCTCTTCTTTTTTTACTGGAACGAGACAGATTAGCCAAAAGGGTCCATGTTTCCCCTTTTTTTTTTTGTCCTCTAGCTACTTATATTTTACATTTTAGATACAAAATAAACTAAAAATTAATTGAATAAGATTTTTTATTATTTTTCTTTAATGAAATTCTTGATTTAAACGTACTTAATTTCTCATTTTCCATAATTATGGATTCCTATCACATATTATTATTTTTCTCCTGTAGAGAATCCAATTTTTTTCTGATTTTATTAAAAATTAAAAATTTCCATTATATCAAGCTTAAAATCTCACCATTCCCTTCTTAATTACGAGCAAATATTATTATTAAATTCAAAATATCTTAATTTCATTCTTAACCATAATAAAATAATATCATTATGTTCAATTATCATTTTTTATTTTTTTTTCTTCTTCTTTTTGGCTTGTTATTCTGATCACTTCCTAATTTTTTTGTTTATTTTTTTTTTATAAAACAGGTAAAAATTAAGTATGACAATAAGAGTATAAAAATCATCAAATTATACTCAAAATACATTAAAATAATCTATTTTATATAAAAGATATTTTGAAATCACCCTTTAAATTATATTATCAAACGCACACCATATATCGATTACATATATTCATTTAAAATGAAAAACAAATACTATATGTAGCATCGGTGGCCCTTGAATCTTTAAAAATATTCCATGATCTTATTATATATTTCTAGGTGATGCCCGACAAAACATATGCTCCCTCTCGATATTGGAATTTTGATGTTCTACCACTTAATATATATAGTGCGTGTGTGTAATGTGTATTTATAAATATACTGTGTGTGTGTTATGATGTTAAAATGTCGAGTGTACGGACTAGGTCTTATAAAAGGTAGATAAATGCGCGCACTCTTCTTAGCCTCACTCTTATAAAGCAATCGGATCGTACCTTCACCATATCTAACCGTAGATCTCTGTGTCTCTTGCCTACAAAAGCTGTACCTCCTGTCTTCTCTCCCACTCTCTCAATTGTCTTTCAATCAACTCGTACTCTCTCTCTCTCTCTCTCTCTCTCTCTAACTTATGTATCATCATCATCATTATTATCATCGTCAACAAGCACCTGAAGAGTACGAAAAGAACAATAGCTAGCTAGAAAACATGTTAAAATTACCGGAACTTCCAGACTGTTTCTATCAGAACCAGCCAACCTTAATCTTTCCAAGCAGCCCAACACCAAAGCATTCTCTGTACCTTTCCAATCTTGATGATCAAAAGTTTTTAAGGTTCTCCATTAAATATCTCTACCTTTTCAAAAAATCTATAAGCCTTGATATCTTGAAATATTCACTCTCCAAAGTTCTTGTGCATTACTACCCTCTAGCTGGGAGGTTGAGAGCCAGCACAGAAGTTGATCAAAAGCTTGAGGTTGATTGCAATGGAGAAGGTGCTGTCTTTGCTGAAGCTTTCATGGATATAACTGCTGAAGAGTTTCTTGATCTTTCCATGAAACCAACCAAGTCCTGGAGAAAACTTCTATACAGGGTGGAAGCTCAGAGTTTCTTGGATATTCCTCCTCTTGTAGTTCAGGTTAGCTTCTTCTTCTTCTTCTTCTTCTTCTTTCATATTTCCTGCAGAGACTTATCTTGAAATGTTCTCCTGTTTGCTTTTATTTTCCAAGAGTCACTTACTTCTTCAGGGTTCTTGAATAATTTTTTTTCCTCAAAATCATTATATTTCCTAGACCCTGAATTATTCATGGTTAATTAATATACTATGCAACGAATCAACTTACTGGAAATGGGAAATCAGAGTGTTTATTGACCGACTTGTTGCTTAATTAATAATTTTGATAATTAATTAGCGCCTCCCCATGGCTAATGTGCTTTCGTTCCTTCATTAATGTATTCAATCCTCGAAATTTTTTCCAGATCGCCTATTTGCTTTAGTGCTCCCAGATCCTCTGACGTTACCAATTATAGATAAACACATGTTGTTCCAAGTTGTCCAGTATGATCTTTCTCTTTCAATCATACATGATGGTGCCAAGGCAACAAAAAAAAAAAATTCTCTGGCTAACGACACCGTTTTACCCTGCTTGCCCCGCTTCATACTCAGGATAATGTTGTAGTAGATGTCCCTACCCTTCTATCATCACATGACACATATTGCTAAACTTTCCTTTGTTCCTTTCACTTGTCTTGGTTGGTGAGTAATGAGTTTTGAGAGCCTCTCCTTTTCTCTACCGAATTTTCCCTAGTTACCGTATTTATCTTTACTTTATTATTCAATTTCTTGGCTACCATTCTCTTATAATTTTCCGAATTTATTTCTCGTATTGGTTTCCAGAAAATTGAATAAGTGGACGTTCCACATTCAATGGCCTTCGTATGGGAAGCTCACTGCACACCATAATGTACAATATTCATTTAAACTTTAATTATAGTTTATATTTATATTTATCTTATATATTTTAAGAAAATTATAGGTTATATTTTTTATAATTATGAAATAAATTAAATTATAGAATGATTTAGGATATTAAATGCATAGTAAATTTTTTATTTGGTCCTTTGAAAGGAGCCTTTTTCTTAAAAATCATACTTGAAGAATTTACCTTCACATTTTTTTCTTTTCAGGTGACGACTCTCAGGTGTGGAGGGATGATCGTGTGCACGTCGATCAATCACTGTGTGTGTGATGGCATAGGCACATCACAGTTTTTACATGCATGGGCCCAGATCACCACAAAACGGAATCTTGATCTGCCAATCTTACCGTTGCACAGCCGCCACTTGTTAAAACCCCGAAACCCCCCAGAAATAAACTTCACCCACCCAGAATATGTCCGAATTACCCCTAGAGAAAATGGCCACTTGGACACGCCCACCCAGAATATGTCCGAATTGCCCCTAGAGAAAATGGCCACTTGGACATGGATATAAACCATTTTCTACAGTCTCAGCCACTAGTGCCCTCATCCTTAACCTTCACCGCCTCCCATATCCTCCACCTCAAGAAGCAGTGCGTGCCATCGTTGAAGTGTACCACCTTTGAAGTATTGGCATCTCACACATGGCGTTCTTGGGTTAGGGCACTGGACTTGTCACCTTCACTCAACGTCAAGCTTCTTTTCTCCGTAAATGTCAGGAAAAAGTTAATCCCAGAAATACCAGAAGGGTATTATGGGAACGGATTCGTGTTAGGATGTGCAGAGTCTTGTGCCCAGGATTTGGTCACGAGCAACATGTACCACGGCGTCAAATTGGTTCAACAAGCTAAGTCAAGTTTAACTGATGATTATGTGAAGTCGATGATTGATTTGTTGGAGGACAAATCAGTAAAAACGGACCTTCCGATGAGTTTGGTTATCTCACAGTGGTCTAAGTTAGGGTTAGAGGATTTGGATTTTGGAGAAGGTAAACCATTACATATGGGTCCCCTGACAAGTGATATTTACTGCTTGTTTTTACCGGTTCCTGGTGATTTTGATGCTGTGAGGGTGTTGGTATCGGTGCCAGAGAGTGTGCACGAGAAATTTGAGTATTTCATGAAGGAATGTTTGGGTAATGCAGCAAACGGGGATGCGAAAGGGTCTCATGTGGAAGAAAAAGGATTCTGTTGAGGAAGCTTGTGCTATTTTTATTTTATTATCCTTTTTCTCTTGTTTTCGACTCTTTAATTAATAAAAACCACGTGTGATGGGATCAACTAATTAATATAATTTGAGCATGTATGTGATAATGAAATATGACTGATAGTAAGAGTTTCGGCCATAGATCCGATATGTATAAGCAGGGTGCATGCCCGTTTTAATATAATAAAAATATTTTTAAAATATTTTTTTTATTAATTGGATGTTCTTTAATGATAAAGAAATTACTAAAACTGGTGTTTGATTTTAGCAAAATAAATTATTACAGATGCAATTGATTAATTAAACTATTTATGGTATCAAATAATAGTAATTATTAATGCTAAACATCAAGAAAATGAGGGAAAAAAAACTTTATAAATAAATATGAATAGTTGAACCATGATCTCAAATCGAGATATATCTATAGATTTCATGAGTACATGATCCATGTACATTTTTAGACTTTATTTTTTTGTCATGTTCTTTTAATATCTAACGTTGTTCATATCGAAATAGAAGAATGAATTTCTTTTGATAAACATAAGTGGTGTTGGGCCTCTTTTAAGGTGTGCCTTGAACTATATAAACTACTGAACGAATCAGAAAATTAATATATGATTAACTAACGCATTAAATCCTAATATTATGATGCAATAATTTTCTGGACCTCGTTGATTATGCAATAATTTCTCCTGACATTTTGGCTTTAACCATAATTGTTCAATTTAAAAGAATATGCTTTTCATTTCTTGTAGGAATCCAACCAGTGGCAGAGGTAAGGTAACATTAATTTTGCCTACAAAGTCAGTTGCCCGATTAACATCACTTTGTCATCTTTTTGACTTGTGTTACTAGATTTCGTTTTTAAGACGGGAGTTCTTGGCGGATGAGGATCCATCAAAAGTCCTCTCGGTAGCCTTTTATAGCGTGGCGTATTCGGACCTACTGGCCTAAAAGTGCTCCGGCGGCCCCCGCCGAGCTTTCGAGCAAGGTCGTTTTCTGATATATGCGAGCAGCATTACTGATCGTATAGCCTTACCAATTTCTAGCCCTAAGAAATTCATCGGTTGAAAATTATCTAAACCGATCAGTAGCCAAATCAATTCGTTCTATCACCTATGAGACGGTGATTACAAAGAAAATTCTGAATCTAAAAAAATTAAATTGTTAGGTAAAGTTTTAATTATACTAATTTCTATCAGGTAAAAAGTTAAGAGCTCCATTCATTTCAAATTATTAGAAAATCAATAATACTATTTGGACGCTGTGAAAAAAAAAATGACCTAACCCTATACATTTTATTGTTTTAGTGACTGGCTATTGTTACATTGTATTTCATAGAAAAAAAATAGTAACACTAATTTCTTCTGGTTCGACCGGGTCTTAGAGGTACAATTTATAAATCTAAGTTGGTGTATTCTCCAAAAAAAAAGTCTTGCCCTATCTCGCTTGATGTAATGGCACCATAGCATATCTTTGAAGATGCTATTTAAGTTTATAGGATCGATATGAGGTATATCTGCTGGAATAAGAATACAAACTCATCTAAAAGTTGATTTTGGATCTCTTTCCTTTAGTTTTCCTTTATTCTAAAACATTAAATAATCGCCGCTATGTATATGAACTTGAAAAAGAGCGATGCGGCATCTTATGACGTGTTGAAAATTGTCTTTGTATTTCAAAAAAGGTTATGCCGTCCAATTTTGAGCAATACCCTTGTAATGCTCCTAAAACAAATCATTAGACAACGTCAATCATGAGTTGCTAGGTGTTTGATCAATGGAATGGGCATTTGTGAATGACAAGCTGGATTTGGTGAAGAAAACCATTACAAAGAGTATATATGATTGTTATGTCACTGAGATCTTCTTGTTTTTTTTAATATAGAAGTTTTTATTTATTTATTTTGTGTATATTTAATTCCATTTTGGCCTATTATTGTTTTGAAGATTCTTTTACAGACTCAATAATGTCCAACCAAGTGCAAGTGCTTGTTATGCAATTATGTTCTTCCTTTGCCTTTCTTTTATCCAACTACCAAGGAAACGATGTGGCTATCACATTCATGTGAAGAAGCAGCCATTCATCTAATTATATTTGTAGGCATGATTGCGTTGTGATCGTAATCTCTCTTTTCGGGAATCGAGGAGTTCCAGCTCTCCCACTATGGACAGATCATTTTTGATTTTATCTTCAATACTGGACGGATGCAAACATCTGATATGGTCGGGAGAGTCCCAAATAACTTAAAAAAACAAAGAGATGAGATACCACTTTCATCATCGATCTAATAAAATAAAAGATATCCTCGAGATCTTGTTTTTTTAACGTTGTCTGGAAATTGTATTGAGTGTTAGGTCAAAGAAAGTTACCACCTTACCATCACATTCAACAAGTGAGCAATGTGCGCTTGCCGACTTTCCTTAGATTCAAAAAGAAGGAAAAACTTCTAGAAATTTATATAAAAACATTTTATACACTAGACTGAATTAAATCATATTTAACTAGTTAAAGTAATGGGTATAGTCACTGCTTATAGCAAGCTATCATAAAAATCATCTAAACACAAATAAAACTTAATTTTAGGGCTAATTGTCTTCTACAGATTCGGGCATGCCCTAAGATCTATATAAAAGGTCTTTATTGATGTTTATTCCCATGAAACGGAAAAATAAACTTTTAAATAAATATCTGTATTATTGTGTATGATGTTTTTTAAAAATAATTTTTATTTTAAAATAAATTAAAATATTTTTTTATATTTTTTTACATCAACAAATAAAATTATGAAAAAACACAAAAAAAATATTAAACTTTTTTATACCAAGTACATTTTTAAAATGCAAAACCAAATCTAAATAGCTAAGAAAAACAAGATTCGACTGAGTCTTAAAAGTGTGATCAATATTGTCACACCCGGATATGATAGCCGCTGATTAAAAATTATCACTTAATTGAAAAAAAATATATATATCTGGCATTTTGTTTTTTTAGGAAAAAATATCTTATTCAAAAAGTCGCCACCTAGTATTACGATCACCAAGAACACTAATTGATCACCAAATATTATATGATACAGGACTGGTTACGCAAAAGAAAAGATAGTATCTTATTCAAAAAGTCGTCACCTAGTATTACGATCACTAAGAACACTAATTGGTCACCAAATATTATATGACACAGGACTGGTTACGCAAAAGAAAAAATGTTATCACTCCTTAAGCGTCATACCTGATATAGGCTATATTGCTGATTTTGTCTAAAATTGTTTAAGAATTTATTTTTTTCTTTTTTATTCTTCCTTTCATATTCCTTTCTCTGAAATTAATGAACAATTCCTGTGAATATTTTCAACTCTGGTGTCGGTAAATATTGCACAAATAAAAAAATATGATACTCTTGACTCTGGTATTAGTGAATATTTTCGCAAAAATTAAATTTGAAAATAAATTTTTTATGTTATTTTTTTCTTGTTTGTCCTTTATTGTTATTTTCCCTTTTTAGATGGAAATAAAAAAAATATTACATAACAGATTTGCTTTTAACAATAACAAGCTGCATATTGAGCACATAACTTAAAAAATATAAATTGCAAAGAAAAAATAAATCAAAGTACGAGGGGTCCACAAATAAATTAACAAAAATCTCTAAATATTTTTGAAATTTTATAATATCAACAGGCATGCATGGCTCAACCCACGTGTGCATTGTACAGTGCGAAGATAATTAAATTACCTTCATACTATTTTTTTGCAACAATTACACAAAAAAGATAATTAAATTACCTTCATATTATTTTCTTGCAACAATAACACAAAAATAGAGAGAAGAATAAAGATTTAACCTGGTGAAGCCAAAGGCGAAGGTAATAGTGGAGGTACTAATTGGAGAATGCTCTCCTTCTCCTCTTTTCTTAGTCTTTTCTGTTAGAAAATCATATAAATTATATATTGGAACCTTACCTATAAGATAATAATATAAATTACATCTTGGGACTATACCTAAAAGTTTAAGCTTTTGAGTTGAGATGATTTTTTAACATGGTATTAAAGCCTTGATGATCAAGCAGTTACGAGTTCGAATCTCACCATCTTCATTTATTTGATAAAAATTAAGTATAAGATAATATGGGCATGTGCAAGTTTCAAGCCCAAAGAGCTTTCACTTGATAAGAGTGTTAGAGAATAATATAAATCATATATTAGAACCTTATCTAAAAGTTTAAGCTTTTAGGTTGAAATAGTTTTTTGAGTTGAGATGGTATTTTGATATGGTATTAAAGCCTTGATGATCAAGCAATTACGAGTTCGAATCTCACCATCCTCATTTATTTGATAAAAATTAAGTATAAGATAATATGGGTCTGTGCAAGTTTCAAGCCCCAAGAGCTTTCACTTGATGAGAGTGTTAGAGAATAATATAAATCATATATTAGAACCTTATCTAAAAGTTTAAGCTTTTAGGTTGAAATAGTTTTTTGACATCTCCTCCCTTTATTCTTGATTTTTTTTGTTTAGTTCTCTTCTTTGTTTTCTCACTTCTATCGTCTCCCCTATTTTTCTTCTTCTTTTTTTTTCTATTTTTCTCCTTTGTTTTTTTCTCTATATTGTCTGCCCTCTTTTATGCATACACTAAGATCTGTATTTATAATGTTGGAGTTCTTTCGTACATGAGAAATAAAGTTTCAGTCAAATTTTTTTTTGAAGTTTGAATTTGATTGAAAGTTAAATTTAAAAGTGGATAACTACCGTTATTTTAAAGACAAGAATTATCTTTAAGATAATGATAAAATAACAAAAACACATTGTAGTTTTTATGCAAATTAATAAATTATACTTTTAATCAAAATAAATTTTTAATTTTATATATTAAATCATGTAAAATTAAATTAAAAAGTAAATAGATCAAAATTAAATTTCAACAAAGACAAACAAATTTTGGCATATGTATTTTTTTATCCTTTTCCATCATAGAGACCGGGGCAAGCATTTTTTCAATAATTAATAAGGCAACTAGGCCACTACTAGACTACTTTATAGATCCACATGAGAGGTACGTAGGGCTGCATTTTAAAGGTTTTGATTCCAAATTCTACTATATCAACGTATTGTTAATTGTCTCACATTAATTTGTTTATGATGTGTGCATGTTTTAATATGTTCTTATCCAGCATTCACTAATTGATAGGAGTCTAAGACCCACATCCCCCGTGATTCTGTTGACTTCTGTTGGGATCTTGATTGACTTTCGGCGAAGTCCATTAGGCATTTCAGTTAATTAATAAAATTATTGTCCGGTAATAATGATGATATTAAGTAACAGTCAAGAACAGGGTAACAATTTGGCAGAGTCTGTGTGTGGGTGTGTGTGTGGGTGTGTGTGTGTGGGGTTAAAAGATTTAATTAATCCCTGTTATTTTTTATTTATTTATACTAACTTGCCCTTCTACCTTTACTTTTATTTATATTAGCTATCCAACTGGCGTTGCGCTGTGCTGCAAGTTGTAATTTTTTAAAAAGAAATATTAGATATGTATGCTATTTAGATATATTTTTTATATAAAAAATTTCAAAGAATAAATTAAATAATCTATACAAGCATTTAATTAAAAAAATTAATAATTATCTATGTAAATAAATAAATAAAAAATCATTAAAAATGACCAAAAGATAAATTACAAAAATTTAAAAATAAATATGAATTAAGATATTCAATCATGTAAAATAAAATATTCACTCGATTACATTCACTAAACTTATATATTTAAATCAATAAAAGATAAATTCACACTTAAAAAAATAAAATTTATTGAATAAATTCACACAAAAAATTACACAAAGCCAAACAAATTAGAAATATTATTTAAAAATGAATATTTTTATTTTGAAAAATAAATCTCATTTGTACATGAAAGAAATTAAAGATGAATTAAAATAATATATTGAAAATTAAACACAAAAAATATATTTTAAAAAAAGTTATATTAAAAAAAACATATAAAACTCATGACTTAAATTATGAAATCAGGATAAACTTATAAAAAAACTGAAGATAATCATTAAACCAATATTTAAAAAAATAATACAGAATAATAAGATCATACAAAATTAAAATTCCAGCAAATCAAATATCGAGAAATGAAATCAATTAAAATAATCAATCACATATAATTGTCTTAAAAAATAAGAGTAAAAAAAAAACAAATAACTAGAGGGCAAACAAAACTTTTCAATTAGAGGGTTAGATTAAATTGAAAAATAACCTTAACAAAAAAAATAACGGTCAAATTAAAAATAAAAAATAAAACAACAATAACTTTGATTAAATGATGAAATTGAAAGTAAATTATTTTTTTTAACAAGAAGACCAAGAAAAAAAATTACAAATTAAAAGAATAAGAATCAAAATGAAAAAATATATGAAAAATTATAATTGAATAAATAATTTTTTTTAAAAATAAAAATTTTATAAAAGGAATAGGATTTTTTTAAAATAAAAATTTTATAAAAGGAATAGGAATAAAATAAAAAAATAAAAAATAACGATTGAAATTGAAAAAAAAAACAATGATCATGCATTTTATCTAGTAAGAGAGAGAGAAAAAAATAACCATTGACAATAATCTATCTAGCTGCATCATGTAGAAAAAAACACAATGACATATCCAAATAGACAGTTATTATCTTTTCATATATTAACCCACTTAAATAAATATATTTGACCCTTGAATTTAATTTTTTTAAAGTTATATATTATCTTTTCATGTATTCTAATTTTATCATTCAAGGATTTTTAAATTTTCTAATTGAAATTATATTTGTAGATACTAAAACTTGTATCATAAATCTAGAATTTATTTAAACTAAAAAGATAAAATCCAAGTAATTAAATATATTGATTAATAATTATTCCAAATACTGAATAACATGTTATTTATATATTTTAAATTTTAAAATATCATTAAATTTCTTGTTGCTCAAATATCATTATGAGAAAATTGATCTCAAATGACTAATAAACGTAGAAGATGAGAAAATTGATCTCAAATGACTAATAAAAATCCAAGTTAATCTATAACCTAATTCAAATATATTTTTTAAAAAATATATTTTTTTTTAATTTGCTCCACCTATCCAATTCATAATGTAGATTTTGCACCGATCAACCTCGAATCGGTACACCTAATTAAATTTATATCCAAGAAACAAAACTTCGTGGGGGGACTTATACGAACGTGCTCGGATAACTTTTCAAGCCAACCCTTTTGATTTCATTATCTGTGAAGGGGAATATGAAAAGGAAGAAGAAAAAGAAACTAAGAACGTGCTCGAATATTAAAAAATTATATTATTACTCCTAACATATTTAACAAGCAACAAGAAGTAACATGAGCTGCTGGCAGCATAATTAAAAATGCTGGATCTAATTTTAAATTGAGCTGAATGGGCCGAAATTAGCAGTCCACACACTTCTATCGAGCTTTCATTTAGTGAAAGAACTTTGCCCACGTAGATGACCAATTGGGCCCAGTAAAATTTAGTTCAGGCCCACATAGCTAAAGATCACGTGAAGCATGAGGAATCTCAAGTTTCCTTTCTTCACTACAAAGCAACAACCGCCGTAGCATGCGTTGAGGAGAGCGTGCAAAGAACGCGTCACGCGTTTGAGATGACGAAAGCACGTCTAACATCAGAGTCAACGTCAACTGCACTGAAATAGAAGGGGAAAAAAATAAAAAAGCAAGAAAAATAGAAGAGCTTCAAACGGTAACCTAAAAGCTAGGGTTACTGAAAAGCGACTGTTGCATCCCCTGATCCTCCCATCTTCTCCAGGTATGCTCGACTCTTTCTCAATTTCTAGGATTTTTTTCTTTCGATTAATTGATCCCTCTTTTCTTTTCTTTTCAAATGATTTTGGAGTTTAATCAAATATAGAATTATGCGAATTTGAATTTAATTTTAGTAATTGCGTAGAATCTTTGTAAAGAAACGAGGCCTCTTCTCTTACAGGAAAAACTAGATGAAACTTTCCGTAATAAAGAAAATTTTATGAATTGTAATTAGTCATAAGAGCTAGCAATTTTTTTTTCTTTTTAGTTATTATTGGAAATCTTGAAATTTCCCCTAGAGGAAAATTTTGAAACTTTCTGCACCAATAGGATTTTTAATTTATGCAATTCTTGCTATGAAATTGTTGGTCATTGGATAATATTTCTTAAAAAATTCCTTTGAATATTTATCTTTTTTTGTCCAATTTTGTAAATGTTTGTCTGTTTAACTGGGCAGGAAATTGGATCGAGGGGTGATTTTTAAGCAAGGAAAGTGCGTTTAGCAGTCATATCCTGGGCAGTATATTTAGAGCTCTCTTCCATTGAGAAGAGAAGTTGAGGATGGCTAAGATTGCAACTAGCATACACTTGCCGAAGGAGCCTCAGTATTATACACGCAAGTGGTACTTCAGTAGACAAGAAATTGAAGACTTTTCCCCTTCTAGAAGGGATGGTATTGACATTGAGAAGGAGTCTCAATTACGGAAATTGTGCTGTTCATTTATTAAAGAGCTCGGCGTGAAGCTTAAAGTGTAAGCTCTAGATTTATTCATGTTGATCCTTGCATTTGAGCTTTAGATTTATTCATGTTGACCCATGCATTTGAGATGTACTGGTTTAGTAACTTGAATGTGGCTATATGATGCGTGCTTTGGCTGTGTGCTTCCTATTGTGTTTCTAACTTTACATCCGTGTATGTCTGATTCCATATTTATTCCAATGGAAGTTGCTTCGTGTTGCTTGCTTCTTTCTAGCTTGTATACTTCATTGAAGTTGCCTTTTATGTTAGTGGATGAAGTTTGTGGAGGCTGTTCTATTGGGTGAAGATTCAGATGAAGTTGGATTCCTTTTTTCACCCGGTTGCTTGTCGTCACCAGAAGGAAGAATTTTATGCCTTTTTACATTGTCATTTCCAGTTCTGCTGCTGTGCTCTGCATGGCTTAGCAGCATTTATTTAACCCATCTTCCACTCATGGTTGATGGGATGGTACTTGATTATATTCATAGTCTCTTCTTGTTTTCACCTTGTCTTGACTTGATTAATCCTTTAGGTGCTGTTGTTGCCATGTGAAGTGGTTGTTTCACTCTGCTTGCACAATCTCTTGCTACCATACTGTTTGTGGAGTCATCCTTTTGAAACTGTGCTCCTCTATCTCCATGCTCCTTGTGTTCCATGGGAAAGTGAAAACACACTTCGGATGATTGGTGCACAAAACCATCTCCAACAACTCTTAAGTTGTGTAACTTGATGAACCCTCTAAAAGGCCTAAGAGTATTATTTCATAGTTGTATGGTTGTGGTTCTTGACATGTCATCATTGCCCTTTTATGCAAAACAATTTATTTTCATGACACTCTTGGCATTTCATATTCACTAGTGATGGTGACCCTTGATGTCTGCCCTTCAGGCCCCAGGTGACAATAGCATGTGCATTGATATTGTGCCACCGGTTTTACATGCGTCAATCTCATGCAAAGAATGATTGGAAGGTACTAATTCCATCCTTGGGTTGTATCTGGCTCTCCTATTCTCAACAATTCTTGTGTGGGTTGGCTAATTTATAATTTTTCTTTGTTGGACAAATACTTACAGCCTGCAAAGCATATATCTAAGCATCCATCTTTTTACGAACCCACAGAGCTTACATTTGCATGTGAAACTGAATGTATTCCATCAATGCTTGATATCTATAATGTTGAAAGCAGGAGTGCGTGTCCATGCTGTTACACCATCTCTTAAAAGGAATTGTTGATATTATTTTTTAATGTAATACTGTTTTCCAGGTATATTATACTCTGTATTTTTTGTATTTGAAATGCACACTTGCTTTAACCAAGGAACAAATATCTTTTCTGACCTTTTCAAGCTCCATACCATTTTAGGTCTACTTTTTATCCTTTTCCTCCCCTGTGCTTGAAGCGAATCATCATTTCTAAAATCAGCCCACATGCTTATGTTTCACATGCACAGAAACATATACCTTTTTTTGGGAAACAACAAGCAGATGGCTGGTTTTGATTTGCCTTTAATTCCTTAGAAGTTTTAAAAATTGCAGACAATGGCATCTGCAAGCATGTTTCTTGCTTGCAAACTGGAGGAAACTCCGCGCTTGCTGAGGGATGTTGTTGTTGTGGCTTATGAGCTGATTCACAAAAGGGATCCTTCTGCCTCACATAGAATCAGGCAGATAGTAAGCGGATTCCTGTAATTCTTTCGGTTTTCATGGTTCCAAGCTGTTGCGCTTACTTATCCAGCAAATCATTTGCTTGTAGGGATTTTGCAGTAGTCAGAAGGAATTACTTGTAACTGGAGAGAGGCTTTTATTGGCAACAATTGGTTTTGATCTTGATGTCCAACTTCCTTACAAGCCACTTGTAAATGCTTTGAAGAAATTGAACATATACCCAGATCTTGCAAAAGTAGCTTGGAATTTTGTGAATGATTGGTAAGCCCTCTATTCGCTCGTTGTATTTGGTCCAAGTGTAGATTTGATTATAGATTCTTGCCAAATTTCTCTTTGAATGATCATGTATTTCTGTGATGGGATTTGCAGGCTTTGCACAACTTTATGCTTGCAGTACAAGCCCCATTACATCGCAGCCGGTTCCATGTATCTCGCTGCCAAATTTCAAAAGGTGAAACTTCCTACAGAGAAGGGAAATGTCTGGTGGCTGGAGTTTGACATTTCACCTAAACAATTGGAAGGTATGTTGGTATATATTGCTTTAAGTCAAAATTATGAACATCGGGATCCTTGACCTTGACTGGCTGTTGGTATCAATTAGCACTTCTATTATATTGAATATTTACGTAGATGCAGTTTTTGCAGTTCAAACATTTTTTTTTTAAGAGATGCACCCATATTATTAGTAGAACAGCTTTTTTCTGTTCATTCATGTGTCCTCGTTTAACTTTCTGTTATTCATCAACCTATTTTCACAAATGCTTTCCAGAGGTCATCCAACAGATGGCCAGGTTGTTAGAACAAGATCCAAAAAGGACTCTTCCAGCAACGCATGGGAGGGTTCCACAATCTAAAGCTTCTGCCAAGAAGATGGTTACCAGTAGTGCGCAATCAGCTGTTACGAGTGTATCAATGTCTAATTCACTTGCTAGCGATGGGGCTGTGATGGAAGATTCATCCTCATCTGACAGAAACACCAGCCTGAATGAAGTTTTACCATGTCGAACAATTGATAGTGGTGCAAGCAGTGTTGTTGAGGATGGTGATGGTAAGAATCAGCCAAGAACAGGGGACTATGAGTTGAGTTCCAGCAGCAATGTTGCGCCATCTTATAATTCCCATCATAACATTGATGTTCACCAGATTAGAGAAACATTAAAGAGACGGAGATGCCAGATAGCTGTAAAAACTAGAGCTTCATTGTCCAATGAAACCATGGATGCTGAGTTAGATACGGAAACCTGGATAGAAAGAGAGCTAGAAGAAGGGATAGAGTTGCACACTGCTCCTTCAGAGAAGAAACGAAGGAAGGTGTGATTCGGAGGATAAGAGCTAAAATAGTTACATATAGTTGAACGAGTTTCAGTATTCGGACATGCAAATCTTTCTTGGTCTCCTGCAATTGTCAGGCAAGTTTTAGAATAACTTCGCAACAATTATTCTTGTCATTGATTGATTCCTAAGAATATCAGCTAAAATAGACACATTTAGTTATAACTTTTTTTGCATCGAATATTTTCATTAGAGCGAGAGTATTAAATTAGTGAAGTTATAGATCGTTTATTACAAGAGATTTTGTAATTGTTAGCAGCAGCGGCATCCATGCTAGGACATAATTCAGCATGTTGTTTTTCTGCCGGGAAAATTAGAAATTTCTTCGTTCCTTTATTGTTTTCATTCGTTGTAAAGCTACGAAAGAAATTTTCCATGATCCCATTCCCTTTCCTGGTGATGTGAATTTGTAAGCATGGCTTGGTTGTCGTTCCTAGTTTTCAGCCCATTCGACGAGTTGCTTAGATGAAGCTGGGGTAGTCTTGCGGCCCATTTAAGCAAGGATCCATTGGCACTCCGGTCGAGGTCCTCGGTCCCATCAAAAACAACTTGGTCAGAAACGAGCTGGGTCATTTATTGGGCCGCTCTAAAACTTTACTGGGCTGATATTGAGACTTTCTTCTTCTTCTTCTTCTTCTTTTTAGAATATTCTTAGAACAAGGTTATGGACTTTGTAGGTGTTCCACTAGTCTATTTTAGAATATTCTTTGAACAAGGTCATGGACTTTGTAGGTGTTCCACTAGTCTATAATGTAAACTTAGCATTTTTCTTTTGCATTATTCTATTACATACAATGAACAAAAACATGGTGTAAACGTTAGAGAAACTATGCTGGGGGTGAACAAAGACTAGCAAAAAAAAATGATTATTTTTTAAGTGAATTATAATTTTAAAATGCATTCATTACCACATTTCCAAGCACCTATAAGAATAAAAAAAAGGTTTTAACATAATCATTATGATTTTTTTTTCTTTTCAGATTAAAACAAGCATTTATTTATGAATTAACATTTTTGGTTTGAATTTATAAATATTAATTACAGATATCTGATTTCTATTTTTTCATGCCCATTACAGGCTTTGAAATAACACTGAAGTCGATGGAGAGTTTCTTTAAGGGGTCATTCGGTACTATTTTCTTTTCCTACTTCTTCATGTTTTTGTTTTTGTTTTTAATAAAATAAAGAACAATTACCAAAGTTTTTAAAACCAAACAAAATGGTTTTAAAAAGTTGCTACAGTAATTTTTAGTTTTGCTTTTTTAATAATAATAATAAACTGAAATGGAAACCACAGCGTATATTAGAGAATAACAAGTATTATGTGTGGTGTGTTTTCATTTATTTTTAAGATTCTTGAAAGGTCACAGTAATTTTTATTTTTGCTTTTTTAATAATAATAAAAAAATGAAATGGAAACCACAGAGTATATTAGAGAATAACGAGTATTATGTGTGGTGTATTTTCATTTATTTTTAAGATTCTTGAAAGCCAATATGTATAAGAAGAAGGTAACAGGGTCATTAAGGCAAATGATGTGATGGTCAAAGGAGGAAAGAATGATCCAATGGCCAGTCCTCCTGAATTTGTCGATTCTTTTCTTTCTGCCTCTGAAAATTATAGTGAAATTGATAAGAAGGACGATTATTTTTTAGTCTCTTTTCCTTTCCACCTTCACTTTCCAGACTCTTTTGCACACTGGCAATCCTTTTGCTCCGTACCAAACAAAGTGCTGAGACCTTTCACTTTCCATCATCTATTATTTTTTACCATCCAATTAGCGCAGGAAGAAGCAAATCAAGATCGCAAACAGATCACGTGAAAGGTCCAGCATCATTGGACTACATCTGTAGACAAAGACAAGAAAGCCTATCTGTGCTTTATGCTGGACGACGACCTGGATAAGAGTTGGCACGAGATATGCCAACCCCAGTAGATTATAGCCAGAAAGATAGAGGAATTATAGAGAACAAGGAAATATTTCTAAGGGCTCAGTGGACATGGAAAGCAAAGAAAAGCATAGCCCTCCTTCTATTGAATTTTCATGCCTTTAAGCTTGACAAAGCATGTATTCTCTGGTGCCCACGACTTGTCTTCTTCTCAACACCTTTAAATCCTGCTCGCTTGCTGTTTGGTAGCGTGGTTGCACTCAAGATTAAAGGAGGCCGCAGTATTTTTATGCTTGGTTATGTTTCAAACCCACTTTTATTTTTATAGAATCCATCAATACTTGTGGCCAAACCTGTGATTTAACAAAAGTTGGAAAAGGTAGCTGCCAAGCAACAGCGTTCCTGATTTTCCTCTTTTCTGTCATGGACAGTCATTGTTCAAACGAACAGTAAAGAGATTATTCAATGTTCTGGTTGATTTGAACAGTAAAGAGATTATTCAATCTTCTATTTGGACTGAATCTAATTCAAAGAACCTTGTTTAAAGTTAAATATACTGAATTGAATCCAACTCGATAAAATAAAAAAATTTAATTAATTTATTTATTTTTAATTAAGTTTTATTTTAAAAAATTAATGTTTAATATTATTTAATAATATTATATAAATTAGAAAGAGATAGCTTAATGATGTATCATTTGTAGAATTTGATTTCAATCATAATTTTGTTTCTGATAATATTTACCTGATGTTGTTACATGCTTAAAAACCCAAAAAAACTGTAGTTCTTATCGGATGAATTTCATACGTGATAGAATTATAAATAGTTTAATGGAATAATAAAAAATATTAAAAATATTATTTATTTCATAATATAATAACAATAGTTAAATCTACAATATTTAAATTAAAAATCATCAACATTGATATATATCTTTTTTAATTATTTATAACCTCAATTTAAAAAATATTCTTAACTAAACATATTCTAATTTATTTTTTGTTCATCCTCAATTCTAACTATAATTTTAAATAAATATATATAAATATCAAACCAACTATGACTAAAAATATTTTTTTATAAAATATATTTTTTTTCATACCACAATCATAAAAATTACCATAACCCCACCTCGAATTTTACAAGCATTTGACTCGATCGATCGAAATGGAAGAATGAGAAACTGCACCTGTTTTATATATATCATAGGTTAATGGCAAACTTTGATTGCTTTAAGATCGATTACTTGGCTTCTTTTTCCAGACCCTCTACAAAAATACAAATTGCTTTAGTGACGCTGAACCAGTGAGAATATTTTCAGCTTGCTTTATCGATGTTTGAAGGAGGATTTATTGGATTTATAATCTCCTGAAGATGGTTGATGATGGATGCTTGTTATAACTATAATATCTATCGTGATAATGCGTGTTTGGTGGGAACTCAGCTTTTTGACTAACTGAAAGTTGGAAGTTGCGTCCCTTTTATATATATATATAAACAGATTGGCATGGAGGATTCACTGTGTTTCTTGATATGGATAATGGTATAATTATTAATATTTTTTTTTCGTTGGTCCATTAATTATTATGAGATTGATTGAGATCAATTCAGTTTTTTTTTTTTTTAACTTTTTAGGAGCAAATTATAAATACTACATTATCCTTAAAAGTAAAATAAATTATAAGATTAATAAAAAATAATTCTATCTTTTTATATTTTAAAAGCATAATTTATATTACCCTTAAAAACAAAAATTTTAAATTTTCATATTTTCAAACTAATGTTATAGTAATTAACAAGTTGGCTGAGGCGATTTAATTTTTTAATAAATATAAATTTTATTTTAAAAATAAAAGTTGTTAGAGTATATAATGGATGCATTAACAAATGAATAATATTCGTGTTTTTTGAGTTATGTGTGAGTCATCATCCCACATCCAAACAATGTTTAGAAGCATCTTGTTATGATTTTTCTATTAATGTAACATATATACACAATAACATATTATGATCTTTCTAATAATGTAACATATATACACAGTAACATAGTAGTTAGGCTCCCGTGAACTTTATTCTTTTCCTTCATCTTTTCTCTTTTTTTTTTTCTTTTTCAAAATATCAGGGTATTTTCATATTTATCTTTTATATTCAATTTGGTCCTTATTGTTTTGATTTTGATTTTTATTTTTTATTATTGTTGCTTGTTTTTTATTATTTTTTTTTAATTAAATTTTATTTTTAATTTCACATCTTAACATTTGATTTCAAATTATTTTTATATCAAATTTAGTCCCTATTTATTATTACATGTTTTCTCAATCTCATGTCTTAATATTTTGTTGATTTAGGATTTTTTTCTTGTTATTTATTAAGATTTGTCTTCTATAGCTCATGGCTAAGGTTATATATTTTAAAAGTTAATACGGGTTGATTTTAGTTTTTTTCAAATCTTTTTTTAAAACTATATTTTTTTATTATTTTATTATTTAATATTTTATTTATTAAAAATTGATCTTTATGTTTTTTTTCACTTTTCTTTCTAGGATTATCCTAATAATGTGTATATGGTAGCAGAGTTACTGCGTTGCCTCAGGTTGACTAAAAAAAAAGCTTTCATTAACTTTTTTTTATTAATTTATTTTTAATTTTGTCTTTTAATATTAAGTTTTATTTAGCTTATTATTTTTATGATGTTAAATTTTTTATTAGTTTATTTATTATTTTTATAATTTTTTATTTATATCATTTAAATTGGCCAAGTTTATTACAAATTGTCGAGTTAATAACCTGAGTATTATATTTTTTTTACTTATTTTAAAAACAGCTGCATAGCTTTAACATTTTATATATATATATATATATATAAAGAATCTTGGACGACCTACTGCGCAGTGAGTCCCTGGTGTAGCCCAACCTAAAAGAATTCGTTTGATGATTAAAACAAGTATTTTTTGCGTTTCATATCTCGTGATATGAATAATAAGAAGTGAAACTTTCAACAATTCCTTAATTTCGGCTGGACATGCACACACCTTGCCTTTCACCAAACAAGAAAGGTGGTCACATAATTAGTTTCGGTACGGAGGCAAAAAATAACAAGGAAAGAACACTTTCCGTAAAACCAAAATGTTTATAGGGCAAATGATCATCACAGCTCCAAAATCTACAGTGGAGCGGGAGGAGGTCGCAGATGCATCGTCTGGGAAAATAAAATTTCTTTTCTCACTTGTGATTTGGTTGCTGAAAACATCATCAAAATTATAGTCTTTTCAGGGTTGTTATACACCGAATAAAAGGTATCGAAGATTACACTTGAACAATAATTAAAACATTTGCTAATTCAGGTTAGGGAAGAGATGGAAGTCTTATGATTTGGTGTATATGTGCATGTTTACTTGCATAAAATATTCAGATTTGGTAACTTGCGCCCATAAACTTAGGATATGATTATTAACTTGGTAAATTATTTAGTTTTTGTTTGTTTGGTTATCATTAAAAAAAAGTTAGTAAATGAAAAATGTTTTTCTAGAAAAAAAAAATTGACTTAATTTTCAAGAAAGTATTTTCTTTTTATTTTTGGTTTAAAGTTAAATATACTGAATTGAATCTAACTCGATAAAATAAAAAAAATTAATTAATTAATTTATTTTTAATTAATTTTTATTTAAAAAAATTAATATTTAATATTATTTAATAATATTATATAAATTAGAAAGAGATAGCTTAATGATGTATCATTTGTAGAATTTGATTTCAATCATAATTTTGTTTCTGATAATATTTACCTGATGTTGTTATACGTTTAAAAAACCAAAAAAACTGTAATTCTTGTCGGATGAATTTCTTACGTGATAGAATTATAAATAATTTAATGCAATAATAAAAAATATTAAAAGTATTATTTATTTCATAATATAATAGCAATAGTTAAATCTACAATATTGAAATTAAAAATCATCAACATTGATATATATCTTTTTTAATTATTTATAACCTCAATTTAAAAAATATTCTTAACTAAACATACTCTAATTTATTTTTTGTTCATCCTCAATTCTAACTATAATTTTAAATAAATATATATAAATATCAAACCAACTATGACTAAAAATATTTTTTTATAAAATATATTTTTTTTCATACCACAATCATAAAAATTACCATAACCCCACCTCGAATTTTACAAGCATTTGACTCGATCGATCGAAATGGAAGAATGAGAAACTGCACCTGTTTTATATATATCATAGGTTAATGGCAAACTTTGATTGCTTTAAGATCGATTACTTGGCTTCTTTTTCCAGACCCTCTACAAAAATACAAATTGCTTTAGTGACGCTGAACCAGTGAGAATATTTTCAGCTTGCTTTATCGATGTTTGAAGGAGGATTTATTGGATTTATAATCTCCTGAAGATGGTTGATGATGGATGCTTGTTATAACTATAATATCTATCGTGATAATGCGTGTTTGGTGGGAACTCAGCTTTTTGACTAACTGAAAGTTGGAAGTTGCGTCCCTTTTATATATATATATAAACAGATTGGCATGGAGGATTCACTGTGTTTCTTGATATAGATAATGGTATAATTATTAATATTTTTTTTTCGTTGGTCCATTAATTATTATGAGATTGATTGAGATCAATTCAGTTTTTTTTTTTTTTAACTTTTTAGGAGTAAATTGTAAAGACTACATTATTCTTAAAAGCAAAATAAATTATAAAATTAATAAAAAATAATTCTGTTTTTTTATATTTTAAAAGCTTAATCTATATTACCTTAAAAACAAAAATTTTAAATTTTCATATTTTTAAACTAATGTTATAGTAATTAACAAGTTGGCTGAGGTGATTTGATTTTTTGATAAATATAAATTTTATTTTAAAAATAAAAATAATTAGAATATACAATGGATGCATTAACGAATGAATAATATTCGTGTTCTTTGGGTCACGTGTGAGGCATCATCCCACATCCAAACAATGTTTGGAAGCATTTTGTCATGATCTTTCTAGTAATGTAACATATATACACATTAACATAGTAGTTAGACTCCGGTGAACTTTATTCTTTTTCTCCATCTTTTCTCTTTTTTTTTTCTTTGTCAAAATATAGGGTATTCTTTCATTTATCTTTTATATTTAATTTGGTCCTTATTATTTTGATTGTTATTTTTTTTCCTTCAATTTTATTGTTTATTATTTAGTTTCAATTAAGTTTTTTTAATCAAATTTAGTCTTTAATTTTTTTATTGTTGCTTGTTTTTTATTATCTTTTTTTTTTATAATTGAATTTTATTTTTAATTTCATACCTTAACATTTGATTTCAAATTATTTTTATATTAAATTTAGTCCCTATTTATTATTGCATATTTTCTCAATCTCATGCCTCAATATTTTGTTGATTTAGGATTTTTTCTTGTTATTTATTAAGATTTGTCTTTTATAACTCATGGCTAAGGTTACATATTTTGAAAGTTAATACAGGTTGACTTTAGTCTTTTTCAAATCTTTTTTTAAAACTAGATTTTTTTACAATTTAATTATTTATTATCTCATTTATTAAAAATTGATCTTTGTGTTTTTTCCACTTTTCTTTCTAGGATTACCCTAATGATGTGTATATGGTAGCATAGTTACTGGGTTGCCTCAGGTTGACTAAAAAAAAAGATTTTATTAATTTTTTTTATTAATTGATTTTTAGTTTTGTCTTTTAACATTGAATTTTATTTAACTTTTGACGTAATTATCCTAATATCACAATCACGTTATAGATCTGATATACCAACATAAATGAATTTAGATTCAGGGTTTTTTTTTTATTTTTACATTGTTAATTTTTTTATTAGTTTTTTTATTATTGTTATAATTTTTTATTTATGCCATTTAAATTGGCCAAGTTTATTAACAATTATCGAGTTAATAACCTGAGAATTATATATATATTTTTTTACTTATTTTAAAAACAGCTGCATAGCTTTAACATTTTATATATATATATATATATAAAGAATCTTGGACGACCTACTGCGCAGTGAGTCCCTTGCGTAGCCCAACCTAAAAGAATTCGTTTGATGATTAAAACAAGTCTTTTTAGCGTTTCATATCTCTTGATACGAATAATAAGAAGTGAAACTCTCAACAATTCCTTAATTTCGGCTGGATATACACACACCTTGCCTTTCACCAAACAAGAAAGGTGGTCACATAATTAGTTTCGGTACGGAGGCAAAAAATAACAAGGAAAGAACACTTTCCGTAAAACCAAAATGTTTATAGGGCAAATGATCATCACAGCTCCAAAATCTACAGTGGAGCGGGAGGAGGTCGCAGATGCATCGTCTGGGAAAATAAAATTTCTTTTCTCACTTGTGATTTGGTTGCTGAAAACATCATCAAAATTATAGTCTTTTCAGGGTTGTCATACACCGAAAGGTGTGGAAGATTACACTTGAACAATAATTACAACATTTGCTAATTCTGGTTAGGGAAGAGATGGAAGTCTTATGATTTGGTGTACATGTGCATGTTTAGTTGCATAAAATATTCAGATTCGGTATAGGACATGATTATTAACGTGGTAAATTATTTAGTTTTTGTTTGTTTGGTTGTCATTAAAAGAAAGTTAGTAAATGAAAAATATTTTTCTATAAAAAAAAATTAACTTAATTTTTAAAAAAGTATTTTTTTTTATTGTAGGTGAAAAACACTTTTTAAAAGTTGTAAAAAAATTAAAAATATCATATTATTTGTTAATTATATCAAATTTGATCTTCACAATTTTAATTGCTATTTATATTTTTTTAATATTTTTTTTAATTTCATTATTTAGAACTTGATTTTTATATTAACTTTGATTCTTATTTTTATTTACTTTTCTCTTATTATTTTTTAATTGAAATCTTTTACTTATCAAATTTGATCCTTATTTTTTTTATTGTTACTTATTTTATTTGAAATAATTTATAAAATTATTATTATTATTTTAATTTTATTATCTTTTAATTTTTTTATTTGTTAGATTTGATCTCTATTATTTTGATTATTATTTATTTTATTTGAGATAATTTATGAAATTATATTTTTTTTCAATTTTATTCTTATTCAACTTTTTTAATTTGTAAGATTTATTTCTTATTATTTTAATAAACTTAAAAAAAATATTAATAAGTTGTTTTTCAACTTATTTTTTGTAACATATAACCAAACACTAGAAAGTATTTTTTTAATTTATTTTTCATGACACTATCAAATATCAAAAAATAATTTACTTTCTTGAAATTTGCTTTCCAAAAAAATTATTTAAAAAAAAATATTTTCTAATAAATAAACAAAACCTTATTATCATAGTCTTATTTAGCATGAAATATAGAAAGCATTAGCTTTACAAAATGTACGTACATCTAATTATGCTCAAGGTTAATTAATACATACTATATATAATTACTTAGAAAAGACTGCAACTTTACAATAAAAATGAAATATCTTTATTGAAAGTGCCGCCACTGGGTATTTTACCTAAGGTTGACTGGCTCTGACCGAAGAAAAGGTTTTTTTCCCTTCAATTTATGGTTTTGATGGACCCCTAAAGACATCGATGGCAGCAAAATGCTTTTGGAGGGCTATAGAACTGCTTTTAACAAAAGTTCATGTAAAGAATCTTTATAAAAAGAAATTGATATATATATGATAAATGATTTAATTATAGCGCATATTTGAAAGATAAAAAAATCAGCATGGATGGCTGTGCTAGCTAGGGGCTCCCCCCACCCCCCATATCCCTCTTATTTTCTTCATAGCCTTCGACAACTTCATAGTGTTTAAACTCTTATATATTTCCCACAGTGAGTATTTTATATATTTGCAAATAATTAGAAGTTCTTAAAGGTAAGGAAAGAGAGAAATATAAGGTTGTTAATCTTCAAACGGAAGCCGTACGTATACCCTTTTTTTTTTTAATTCAATCACTCACTCTAACTTTCGATATGATTGCTACTACTTTTGAATAAAATGATAAGCACATTCGGCAGAAATTCCCAGGTTTTGAGCCCGTGTAGGAACCAATCCTGGCCATTTTTTTCACTCCAACAGTACTTTAAGTAGTTCTCTAGTTAATGAATTATTATCTGATTTGTACACGAATATTATTACCTTATTTTTTATTTTGTTTTTTAATAATCTAGACTTCTGTTGCAAGTAAGGGTATGACAAACTAGCATTAAAAATTACAGAAATAAATATGTACAAACAGAAAAGAACACAGAAAAAAGAAAGATAACAGCAAGAGATAAAAAATATAATAAAACAGAAAGTTTTAGGACTTGTTAGATCAACTTAGAAAACTTTTTGTTTCTCTTAGCACGTCTAATCTTGTGTAAGTGAAGTTTCTTTCAACTGACTTCAGCTATAAAGCTAGACGATAAAGAATTAAATCAAATATTGAATTCCCATCCGACATCTCATCTTGGAAAATTTAAAATTTTCTAGCCAATCAAATACCCCACAAGACATAGGAGGCCAAAGTGAAAATAGTTTTACGTTTGGAGTCTTCATAGTGTTGTTTCAAGCAAGCTTCATTCATTTAGCTTTGTAAGAAGAAGGTTAATTTGTTCAAGTTGATAGATATTTTTCAAATTCCACAACCGACAATCTTGATTTAGAACTGAAAGGCTTAATTAGTAGAGAGAACATATAATTGAGGAAATAGATATCTAAGAATGTCAATTTCTAATCACCAATCGGTCAGAAAACAAATATCCGTAGTGTCTTTCAAGCATGTTGCCGTGTATCACGAGGGAATAGATACAAGGTAATTTCTAACATATTGCCTTGTATATACCTTTTCACTAGCTAGGCTATTGCAATTGCTTTGCTCGAGATAATGGTGTCCTTTTCAACCCATCGATCTCTCATGATTCTGTAAGTAGTGCTTTTTAATTTTAAATATGTTAAAAAAATTAAAAATTTTATATTAATAAATGAATCCCTCTAGATCAGTAATGTTGAACAGAAATTATTGAAGGGAATAGCTTACCCTACGATGATCATCGCTTGTTGTTTATATATACAATCACGACTAACTATGGCATTCTAAGCAACCCGTCCTAATCAAATAATTGAGCAAGGTGGTGAAAACATTAGAGATATTAATCTTTAAAAACCTGATGACCCTGTTGAAAGTCTTAATTTTTTGCTGGGTGTAGTGCATATGTTGGGGGAATATAGGTTAGGAGTGCAAAAAATGAGAATGCTTATTATAAAAAATCAAAAACCATGCATAATTTATCCTCCGAACACAAACTGCTTTCCAACCTTTTGCCATCCACATACTAATTTAATAAATGATGTGCTCCATCTGTCCCTTGATCCATCTATAATTTCATTTTATGTTCTTGACCTTTCTAATTAATGTTTGAAGCCTCCTTAATTTGCTTTCATCATGCCTTGAAATTATGGTTGAAGGGCAGGCAGTACACTTAATTACACCTTCTTTTAAGATTCATGAAAGTGAGAGTGATAATTAAAGATTTATGTAAATTGAAATGTAGAAAGAAACAGCTCTTTTGTGTGAATTGAATCTTGGAATGTAGCGAGACTAGGAAGTTTGCAAAAGGTGACCAGCAAGAATAAAGAAGTAAAGCCTTCGTTAATTAATAAAGAATAATTGCCTTGAATAAGAAGAGGGAAAAAGTTAACTAAAAACAAATAAACAAACAAGAAAACAAAAGGTGGGCATGCTAGCAGCTACAAATGGGTAAAGTTAAGCTTGCCCATGCTCTTATCTCACATTCCCCCATCAACTTTTCGACTGATGTGAACCCTTGTGGGGCTGAACAAAACATTATTATAGGTCTTCTTAGAGGGATTGACAGCTTAATCATACTTAATTCTTTGATGGATTGACAGCTTAATCATACTTAATCCTTTGATGCATTGACAGCTTAATCATACTTAATCTATGAATATTAATTGAGCTCTCTCTTAATTTCTCCTCCGTGAGTGGACAAAAGCATTATAGAGATTAAGATATTTTTCATTTCTTAAGTTGAAGATTTCTTTTTCTTATTAATTTCTCATGGGACGCTCCTGCAGCACTTCATTTTACACTTAGTCATGGCTTTACATTTCGATAGGATTGAGCTTGAAAGTCTATCAGCAATATACATATATAGTTTGATTGAAATTTTTTACAACTAATTTTTTTTAGCATTCTATTGCTTGTGCTTTACAACTCATTATTGTTAAGTTGGAAGTATACATAATTATAGATATTTCTGTAAATTTGAGAATTTTATTACGATGTTCTTGGAATTTTAATTATCCTTGAAAGAATAAATAGCACAGAGATTTTAATAAGTGTTTATTTTTACATTATAACATGCTTCTTAAAATATTTATTAAATTGATTTTTGCATGAAATATATTAAATTATTTTTTTTATAATTTTGATCTACTGATATTAAAAATAAAAAAAATATAAAAAAATATTTTAATTTACTGATATTAAAAATAAAAAATATTTTAATTAAAAAATATATTTAAAAAATATTAAAAAACAAAACAAAAGAAGAGAAGAATAAGCAAAGCACCCGTAAACATTTATAGTATGGATAAGCAAACGTATTTATATCTGTCAAAACAGTAGATCGAATATACAGTAAGCAGCAAACTAATAATTAAGAGCCAAGTAAAATTTGAAAATAGAATGAAAAATTCAGATATGTAGAGACAGGTGTGCATCACCATGTTTGTATAATGAAAGACTACAAGACTAGGGTTAGCTTCTTTTTGTTTGCCACTAGGGGGATATGATTGAAATTAGATGAGGCTCGATCATTCTTCCAAAGCATCATGATGAGCTTTTTTGGAGTTTAAAAATTAAAAAAAGAAGAAGATAAAGATAAAGATAAAATATTATCTATCCTTCATCTTTTTCTTTTGCTGAGAAGGAAATTATATCTATCCTTAGGTTCAATTGATGAAATTGCATGATAATTTATATTTTGTATTTTGGGATTGATGACTTTTTTTTAAAAAAAATATTGTTTAAAAAAAATTAAAAAACATTAATTGATTCAAGTTAACCATCTTGTATATAACCTAAGTTTTTTCCTAGGTTAATTGCTAAATTTCAAGAAATTTCATTATAAAATTCTCACATCATGAGGAGATGGATATTGAAATATGATTGCAAGTTTCCTGATAAATCCAAATCACCAAACCGTGTACTAGCTAGTCAAGACTTTGAACGTCCAATCAAAATTCAGTGACTTAGTACTGATACCTTTATGCAATGCATGCATCTGGAGACATTCCACCTTCTTCATGTGATATTTAGCTAGACAATGAAGAAAGCAGAAGTATTCATGAGAGAAAGGGTACTTCAAGGACATGTTATAAATTTAGTTAATGACTTGCTGGTTTACTGATGACCGAGAAGCATTTTCAAAGTCTAATAAAAAATATGAATTAACCTACGACTATATATTTGCGAGAAGAAAAGGAGACAGAACTCGTAGACCTTAGAATGATCTTTAGAAATTCCTGATACGTCTAAGGTATCTTGAAAGTGGTTGTGAAAGAAAAGGCAAGAGGAGGTCTAGGTGTGGTCTCTTTACAAAGAAAAATTAAGACTTTGTTATTTAAATGGATATGTAGGCTAGGAGACTTCAATTCTAGAGGGTGGCAGGACATCATCAAACACAAGTATAAGCTTTCTTGTATCAATGGTTTTCCAATTTTCAATGCTACACTATCACAGCCATGAAAAGACATATACTCTATTATTAATTCTGGTTTGAGTGTTGTTTCATGGTGGTTAATAGGGAAACCATTAAATTTTAGACAGATAAATGGCTGCAAACTGGGACTTTGCAAGCAAGCTTGTTTCCCACGGTTTTATGATATATCAACATCCAAAACAGTGACACTGGTGGAAATAGAGGATTTTATGAGAGATTATTGATACTGAAAGTTTAGTGGAATCAAAGATTGAGGTCTTCAGATCAGACACAACTTCAGCATCTTGTTTTCCTAATAGATAAGGTCAAGTTGAGTACATATAAAGAGGATTTGAAGGAATGAACTGGAAGCAATGGACAATATCTTGTCCAGTCTTGCACTAAACTTATTGATAAAACAGAGTATCCAGGTACATTCACTTTCACTACACTATTATGGAAAGTATTTTCTCCTCTTAAGATTGAAATGTTCCTGTGGCTTTTACTCCAAGATGCAAATATTCTGTACATGGAATTTTCTAGTACGTAGGCGATTGCTTAATCTAAGTTCAGCAGCTTCTCCTCTCTGTGATAATTAATGGCAGAAAGAATGTGAATCATCTTTTTCTTCATTGCTATGAACCTTGGTATCTTTGGTTCATTAATTGGTTGGGCATTAGTTGGTGCATGCTGAAATCTATTGATCAAGTTGTTTTGCAATGAAGTGTTCTAGTTAAAGTTCGATTCCAGTGAAGAGCGCTGACAATGTTATCTTATGATATTTTATGGAATATTAATTTGGAGTGCAAGAAACAAACTGATTTTTTAGAATATTATTTCAGTTTGGACTATAATGTTTGAGCTTATTCTTCATCGTTTGTCTCTTTGCTTGAAGGTTATGGATGCAAACTTATCATATTCTGGGAATGATTTATTTAGAAGCATAGATGGTATTTTGAAGTGGACAAATAAGTGATGATAATCTTTCAGCTCCAATTCTTTTCTGTGTATATATTTGGCTTTCATCCTTTATCTTTTCATATCAATGCTTTCCCATGTACATTTAATCACTTTTTTTTTTAACATGCATAACATTGTCTCAAAGGTAGCCAGGTCTTCGCAATAAAACACCTGGATTACTTAAAAAAAAACAACAACTCCTGTAGTGAGTGTGGTTTGGTCTAATAGACGAAGTTCATGTAATAATTTTTTCCATTGTGTAAGGAATTATGGTTTGTAGCTTGATCTATCCATTTAACTAATTAATTTATTTGATTAATTAACCGCGTGATTAAACTGAATTTGATGTAGTAGTAAATAAGATAGTCAATGCTAACGTTCAAGTCTTTTTCAATATAGTATTATCTCTTCGCTAACCACTAGTTTTTTGAAGAAAAAAATTAGATGAAACTCGAATTTAATTAGCATATAACAATTTTTTTAGAAGTTTGCTTTAGTCTCTGAATTACCCTAATATATATTTGAATTAATGCATGGGTGAAGTTGTAAATTATCCATTTACCTAAAAGAGAGAGAGAGAGAGATTTTAATTACCCCTTCCAAATAGACTTTAAAGCTGAAATCTTCACATCGAGAAAACATATTGTCCCTTAATTTGTAGGTGCACAAAACCTTTGATTGCTAAGGCATGTTGGGCGATTGCTTAATGAAATGTATATATAAGGACACCCTTGTGGTTCTGTGTGTATGTGTTTTTGTGTGTGCGTGTGAAAGAGAGGGGCATCGTTGTTATCATTTCTCTCCTCAGCCCTTTGTTGAAAGCCTTGGGATCGAAGGCAGGATCTTTAACGATAACGTAGGGGAAGTGTAATCATCTCCCTGTAATTTCAGAGTGCACAAAGAGAGGGAGGGAGGGAGGGAGGGAGGAAGAGAGACTATTGAGAAGCTGCAGGAATAGAAAAAAATAATTATTAAAGTCGGAGAGAGGTATGGATCGAGATGGGTTATCCAAGCTCTCCCACCTTTTTTTTAAGGCTACTTTAGATGGAAACTTGAAAGAGTAAAGACCAAACTGAGAAAAGTGGCTCTCCAAAAGAAAGAAAATGTGTGGGTGTCACCTGAACTGTTTCTTTGAATAGAGTGAGAGATTCCTAGAGCAAGCAAGCTATAGATTGTTAAATCTTAATTACTCATCTTGGGATTCTCAAGCCTTTTAAATAATAAACTCTCATTATTATGGAGTCTGCAAATCTCCATCGCCAACATGATCAGCTCCAAGACCAGTTTGTTGGGTCTTCTTCTTTGACTACTACTACCCCATCTAGCTATGCAGAAGCTGGAAGCACCCATGCTTGGACCCAAACCATCACTCAGTGAGTTCTTTCCAGCTCTCTCCCTCTTCTCTCCCTCAACTATAAGCAGCTTTCCACAACGAAATATTCTAGTGTATTTCACAGCGCCAGCGTATATAAATTAACTTTAGATTTTGGAATCTCCTTTTTTTATTTCACCTTTCTTTCTTTTCTTTACTGATGATTTGATGTACATCAATCAAAATGCCTAGGAATTCAAACCTGTAATATGTTAGGTCTTTGTTAACCATCAAATGATTTTTATTTGGAGTTCAAGACCAAATATCCCAGATAGCTAGCTAGATATTAAAAGTTAGATAGTCTGTGTTCTCTTTTTCATTTTTTGAGAGTATTATTATAGTTTCATGTGCTTCTAATTTTCTTGTTTGAATTGGTGATTTTTAAGGCTTTTTTATTTATATTTATTTTCTTTTAACTGATCTTTATGCAGGAATTCAGGCAACTCAAGTCCAAACTACAATGGAGTTGTCTTCAACCCAAGACAGAAATACGAGAGTCCAGTCTCTTCTGTCAACAGCACCATGATTCAGGACCTGGGCTTTCAGCACTGGCATAACAATGCTGGCAGCTTCAACAGCCTTTCAGCTTATCATGACCTGCAACTTTCAAAAATCAAAGAAGAGCTCTCGTCGGATTCCTTTCCCAAATTTACTGAGATGTTAAATAGCCCTTCAAGTACTATTGAAGATCCACTTCCATCTTCTTCAAGTAACTTCAATAGTGAAAAGCTCCTTAAGACTATTTCACCCGGCTTTCCAAGACATGGCCATGATCAGTTTTCACCCCGAGAGATTTCCTCGAGTCATCACAACGGTTCCAGCTTTGGAAGTGCTATACCCAGCGGAGAGAGCTTTAGTCAGATATATCCTAGTATAAATATTTCAAACTTGAATCAGCCATCTTCGCCGTTGATATCAGGCTCCTTTGACATGAACTTGCAGGGCTTGGATCTCTTAACCTCTACTAGATTTAGTGGAAGTTTTGCCCAACCTTCTGATGATCCTCTTGCTATGTTTAATAAAGACAGTCTTTCTTTTGGTCTCGATCGTATGCAGCTAGCCAGTCAGAGGCCATCATGTAGGCCTAATAAGGTGAGGTTTAATTCTTCTTCCCTCTTCTTTATCTTCTTCTTCATTTTTGGAGCAGCAGCGAGCTGTTGCTTAATTTTACCATGGCATGACAGATATAGTTGTTGTTTTTGCAATTATTTAGTATTATATGGGCATTATGTATATCTGCAGATATACATGCCCGTAATTTGGCATTAAATGGATCTGCAAATTCAAATTTATCATACAAAATAACCACGTAGTGATTAATTGAGCTTGTACAAGTGCAGCAACTCTAGCTAGCTAGCTAGTGTATTATGCTGAAGAAACCCTGACTGTGTATCATCTAGAATACTAAATCTTATAAGATATATTAATATATGAATATATATATATATATATGATAATATGATTAAATTTTTTAATATATTTCAGTTATATATGTTTTTTTCCCCTAAGTTAATAGTAAAATTTAAAAGTTAAAACCCTTTATTGTAAAAATTTTCTTTAGCAACTCATGGCACCAAAAGAAAAGCTAGCTAGCAGCTAGCCTTCTCTTTTTGCTACATGATGGGTACTTTCAGCTTTAAGCATTGTATGAATCTCTTTATCAGGAGAATCGCTCTTTATTATCTTCTTTTCTTAAAATGACTTTTGAGCGATCATTGAACTGATTTTTATCAGTACTCTACTCTCTGTATTTCAAAGATATCCTCCACCAATGAAATGACAGAGGCTAAAAGGCCCAACAACAGCTTGATGGAGCCAAAGGCAACACAAGCTGCTGCACCCAAGAAATCGCGGTTGGAGTCACGCGTTTCCTGCCCTCCTCTTAAGGTGCGAAACCTATAGTATTTGAATAACGTTTTGTAGAATACACACATGCGTTATGGCTCCTTTTATTTTGTTTTTTCTTATGCGATCTGGCTCAGATTAATTTGTGACATTTGGTATTTAATTAACAGGCTAGAAAAGAGAAATTAGGAGATAGAATTGCAGCTTTGCAGCAGTTAGTTGCACCCTTTGGAAAGGTAATCTAAATTTTTTGCCTCAATTCGTTGCCCCTCAAGTGTCGTATATATCATCATCACTGGATGATTAATATTAATGGTTGTAATCTATTTTTAAGTCTAGATTAAGAGTTCGTTTAGCCAAATTAGAAGCTTAGAAAAACAGAGCTTAAATTGACTAGAAATTAACTTACACATTTTAACTTAATTAATTTGAAACCAAACTCAATGATTAAAAAATAAAAATAAAAACTTGATATACTCGAGTGAAAAAAGGGAAATGAGTGGCTAATATAAACAGGAGCAGTTCATCCGATGTAAGGAAAGAAAAAAAGGAAGTTATTTCTGTTGTTGTCTTGCGAATGAGGAATTGATTTGTGATTTTGCATGTGGATGGGTTCGGGAGAATATTGCAGACAGACACTGCATCCGTACTAATGGAGGCTATTGGATACATCAAATTCCTTCAAAACCAGGTCGAGGTATTTTCCACTTACCCGACATTCTTCTCAGATTTTGTCATGCTCTAAATACTAATTTTATCCTTCTCTGACACGAACACGCATATGTTTTCTTAAAATATGCACTAGGATATTGCTAGCGTGGCTGTTACCTATACACCCCTTGGTCAAAACTAGGGCAAAGACTAAAGAACCCTCGTTCGTCTGGTAGAAAATTTTATGTGTTATAAGCATACATGCTCAGGCAAAAATGGTAGCTAGGGTTTCCGTCAGGATTTCATTTTTCTTCTGTTCCTTTGTCTTTGGCATCTTTCTAATTATGATACGAACAAGAGATCAATGCCTAGTGATCGAATTACTCGGTATGATAGGATTGAGATGCCTTTTGTTTTATTATTTAAGATTAATTACCTTGGAGATTAGTAAAATCTTTTCTTTGGATGCATAACATTTGAAATATTATCATTGTATTAACTTTGCCTATACAATGGATGACGATGACCTTCCACTTTCTGACCCTTTTCCCATTCATAACCAAGATGCAGTTACTTTCTTTTTTGATACAGAACCATGATATGCAATTAGACATCAATGGTTAAGATTTGAGGGTCTCGGGTTCTGATCATAATCTATAGCTTTAATGTTGCATTATCTCTTAATCTTAACTGATTAAGTGACTGGAATATGTGATCTCATGCCACTTGAAATAACCCCAGATATAATTTTAATAGTTAAACACTGCCCACTAATTTCTTGTATAAAAGTGTTAGCTTGCGCCCCACGAAGGCTAATTTGAGAAGGGTAGCTGTGATTTAATTTCTTTTTTCTTTTTTAATTTCTTTGCAGACATTGAGTATTCCATATATGAAGTCATCCGGCAACAAGACGAGCAGAAGCATCCAAGCGGCGGTATGAAAGTGGCTTTCTAACATCTCGCAATACAAAACATATGAATGCACTTTATGTCGTTTTTAAAGTCCGGTTGGAAGGTTAAACAGAGGCATCGAGATGCTGTTTCGTTGACTTTCCTAGCTAGAACAATAGATATGGTGGAAGTCCAAGTCGAACCCATCTGTTGCTTGATTTTGAAGTCAGCATTACTTCACTGTACCCTTGATAAGAGCATGGCTAAATTAATTAAATACCCAGTTTTTCTACTAAGTCGCATTCTAGCTAGGGCTTAATTCTTGTTTAAGATGAACTGTCATAGATCATGGACAGCGGCATGCTGATTTTCCTGATTAATGAATTATCGATCCTATTCATCAAAAAAAGAAGGAAAAAACTATTTACTGGCCATTATTACTAGCTAGTAGAATGATTATTAGATGATCATTTGTTAGGCATGTTGTGTTGGTTAATGATATAAAGTTAATTTATAACATTTTGTGTATGTTGCAATTGTTTCAGGCTTCGAATTTGGGGGATATTGAAGAACCAAAGAGAGACCTGAGAAGCCGAGGGCTCTGCCTGGTGCCACTATCTTGCATGTCTTACGTAACAAGTGATGGTGGGGGCGGAGGCATCTGGCCACCGCCTAATTTTGGTGGAGGGACATAGCCATGTGGATCGACTTAAAGCAATTATGTTAACACTTGATCAAAGATTAATTCTGATCGTTTTTTTCTGTACGTTTAGTGGAGCAAATTTGGTCATCCTGCAAAAAATAAGTATTCTGGGGTGGACCAAATTTGATCCATTAACAATTTAGGTAACAAATTCATATGTAATATCTATGGAAGTCTTGTTTTATATGAAAGATTCATGCACTTTGCTTCATGATATTCAACCATGAACATCCCATTATTGGCATGAGATGTTATTGGCTCAAAATAACTCTAAATTTGTGCTATTTGCAATTTGTCCAGCAACTTATTCATCCTGCTTTTACTTCGTAGAGATTTGAGTTGGCAAGAGATTGAGTAACGGCCGGAGGAACCCACGAATTAGCCAGTCCGATCAATTATTGAGGAGAAAAGCTGGGCTGATTTGAAATTGTGGGTACGAAGGCAAATCAAGGCATTCCAAAGAAGGATGGCTGCTCATATCCAGATTTGCTTCTCAATGTTTATAAATTTAAGTCTGGATCAGTAGAGTTTATATAATTATTAATTTTAAAATTTATTAAATTAATTAAAATATATGTAAACTAATTTGAATATTCATGTTAATAAAAAAAAATGAGGAGGATGCGCCACTCTTTTTGTACTGACTAAATTCATGCCACAAATGTATAAACATTGTGGAGCTTGGCTGAGTTTTTAAATTTCTACAAATGTTAGTTTCTAGAAGATATCTATCTCTAGCCGATGTGATACTCAGAGTGTTAAAAATATCTTTAAAATTGTGTTTGACTTCATGCAAGGAATCCATCGTATTGCCTAATTTACAAGCAACGGACTTTGCCGAAACTTGACACGATTGATAGCACCACCCCCAGATTAATGGATAGAAATCTACCACACGAGGAAATTAAATGAAAATTACGGCTAGCTAACCTTTTCTTTTAATTTCCTTCTATTACGAGCTAGCTAATTAAGCTTGATGGCATCGGTTAATTAGACCTTCTTTTCATTATTAAATTTAATGATAAACTCTATAAATAGTTGTTAAAGATTTAAGAGATTAAACTGAAAATTTGAGATTTGAAACTCAACTCAAATCAATTTTTTTTAATTGAATCAAAGATAATAAACTAGTTAAATTCAATTCAAACTCATTTGAATCAATATCATAAAGAAAATTTAAATAAAGAAAGAAAATGAAATGAAAATATTTGAAAATATATATTAGAATTATGAGTAAATTATCTCAATTTAATAACTTAAGTTATTATATAAAATTTAATATATAATTTATATTATTTTCTAACAAATTTTTTTAAATAAAAAATTTTTATACTTAAAACTTGCACAGTATTTATATTATCTTGTATTTAATTTTTATTAAATAAATAGAAATGATGAGATTCAAACTCGTGATATCAAAGATTCGATAATTATTAAATAAAATTTTAAAATATAATTTAACTATGATAATTATTAAATAAAATTTTAAAATATAATTTATATTATTTTTTAATATAAATATTTTAGCATATTAAGATACGGGAAGGAAACGAGTTGAAAATAGATGGAATGCACGGGCGTGCCGAGAAGCAGCAGGTCTATGTTATGTGGGCGAGGTTTGATGGAGAACTCCATGGATAACCCAGCTAACCTCCTGCCATTCGGCATGGCTGGGCCTTCCTCAACCTACCCATCTCGCTTGGAAGAAGATGGGTTGGATTATGACATGCAACGCCTTGCAAAATTATTATATATGCGATTGCCTTTAACTGATACGGTCCGATGAAATGCAGATGGGGGTTAAAAAAAAAAAGAAAAAAAAATGCAGAACAAAATCATTGAAGAAAAAACTCTAAAAAAATATATAGATATTTGAATGGGATCTTGAGACTGTTAATTTTCAATATTAGCATTATTTTTTATTATCAAATAAAAAAAGTTTTATAAAACAATTATTTAAATTTCAGACCAGCAGATCATTAAAGTTTTTTAGCTTCTGGTTAATTAAATTATATGTCCATTATCATTTTATTTAGAAATTTATTTTGTATTGTTATGTTTTTAAAATACTTATTTTTTTAGCTATTTTTATTTAAAAATAGTTTATAGTTAATACCTTCTTCAATTTGAAAACAAAGTAAAGAAAAGCAGCTGTAACTTAAAAATAAAACTGTTTTTATTTTGAAACAAGAGAGGATATTCTTAAATTTTAATTAAAAATAAAATTACTTGTGTGTGTGTGTGAATTTTGTTTTCTAATTAAAATAACAAATTACTTGATTAAATATTTTAGCAAATCCACTCCTTGCCAAGAAGTGTTGTCTCACCTATTGTCTTATTTGTCAGCTACGCATTGAAAAACTATATTTTTAAACAATATACTCGTACTCTCCTATGAAAATCAGTGTGTAAAATTTATGAAAACACTCAGGTGAGTCTGAAATTGTGATTCTACTGTATTTTTTTTTTAAAAAAAAATGTTTTTTTATTATATTAGTATGTTAATGTGAAAAATAAATTTTAAAACACTAGAAAAAAAATGATATTTTTATATATTTTTAAATAAAATAACTTTAAAAAACAATGTCTATTTAATCTCAAACACTTCCTAATGAAGCTTTAGAAATTCAATTGCCAATTTTACAATGGTTCTTCTTTGATTCCAAGCTCGCAGCCGCGTCTTCAAAGCTTGGAATGGACGGTACACGTGTAATAAAATATTAAGTATTACTTTAAGATGTGGAATTTTTACTGTGCAAGGCTTTGTTTTTTTATATATTATTTTCGATAGGTTACACGGATTTTTATATTTTTTAATTTAGTTTTTTAAAAAAATTAGTGATTTAATCTTAATTAAAAATAGATTGATTTTGATTTTTTATAAAATAATAATATTAAAAAAAACTGAAATGAAAAAAATATTAAATATAGATGGCATGTCATAAAATTCATATTTAGTTTATCTATGTTTTATTGGGCTATCATAAACTCATGATCCAGATCATGAGTTTTATTAGTTTTTCAGCTTTATTTGGGTTTTTTCATGTATTTTTTAATTGAATATATATTTTTTTAATTTTATTATTTAAGAGAAAAAAATTAATTAGCATCCAAAATAACAATGGAAGGTTAGGTTTGACAATAGAGTAATGTTGAATGCAATGTCTAAATGACGCAAACACCACCAACTAGTTAGGATGAGCCTAGCATGAACCAATAATTTTAATTAAAATTAAAAAAATCAATGTAAAAATATCAAAATACCTTTTACGACATTAATAATTACCCAAAAAACCTATGTGAAAGTTAAAAAAAAAAAAAACCTTTAAATGTCATATAAACCAAGTTTGATATGTTAATTAGGGTTTACTTGGCTCATTTTTTTATTGAATTTTATTTTTAATTTTATTATTTAATATTTCATTAATAAATAATTAAATTTAATATTTTTTTATTTATTCTTTATAAAATTATTAAAATCTCGTAACATAAATTAAAGATATGGTAAGTTGTCCTCAATAAAGTCAAGTAGAAAAAAATAAATCTAAAAAAACTCAATATATTATTAATAATAACTAAATATTTTTTTATATTCAATAAAAATTTTATTCAGCCCGTATCTTCCAGATTATCGTATCAAATAAGGTGAAATTGCAGAGGTGAATTGATTCAAATACTTGATATTTTTAAGAAAAAACAAGAAGAAAATTGATATCTGACGAGACAGAGTGCCTTATCCACATCGGCCCGTAAAATCATTACAGACGTGGCAGTACCTGGGTATATTGGGGCGCCTGCAATGTGCTTCCGCTAATTAGCGAATAATGTCGTCACCTCGCAGGAATACGGTTCCGGTTGCAGGCCCTTTTGTTTTATCCATTTGGCTAAATATCATAAATACCCCTATACGAACTCCTATATTACAGTGCTATACTCTGGCGGGGTAAGTGGATTACTTGTTGGTTCTGCAAGATTGGTGAAGGATGTTTCCGTTCAATTTTGACAAGTAGTGCACCAAAATAAAATTATATTTTCAAAGGCAGGATATCAAGTGAGAATGGCCTAACTTTGACAAATTTGTCGCATGGGACACTGTTCTTCTTCATATCCTGTGATCATGGCCTAGTTAGGTGAGAGCATTTGGTGTGTTCACGCATCATATTTGTCTATGAACAGAGGATTAGCGAATGATTTGTGGTGGAGTGAAGAGTTAAACATTTTGCTTCCCAGTTAATACATTATCATTTCTATAAAGCTTTTGACTTTTATATTGCTGCCCATCAAATACATCTTTATTAAACTTGATTTAAATAGGTTGGGTTGATCTTGTCAACTCTCTCCATCTCAAAATTAATAAAAACATTTCGAGTTTCTTTTAAGTAGAAATGAAATTGTTTTGGATAAAAAAAATAAAAAAGTTAAATCATCTTGTTTTAGATAATTTTTTTAAAAAAATAAAGTTAATTTAATAAGATCTCATTAGAGTTTTACTAAGTCAGCCAAATTATAAATTAAAAGTTTGACAATATAATGAAATATTTTAACGTGGAAACTAAGTATAAACACAAAATTTGTCGTTGCATCGTTTTTTACATGTAAAAAAACGATGAATCGAGCCAAATGTTTGATTGATAAATGGAAGCTACTCCTCCTCCCCTCTTAGAGCTGCAAAGCTCCTATTAACATACTGCCGCCGAGTTTGACATTACGTAAATAATGCTTTTCCATTTTTGTAATTATGATGAAGTTGTCGAACAATGAGTTAAAAGGTCAATAAATCGAGTAAACAATGCATTTACTGTGAGGCCATAATTAATGAATACAGCATGCTAAAGAGGACATGCATGCATGCATGCAGTCCTTAAAGCAAAATCATCCTAAATAAATCGAGTAAACAATGCATGTACTGTGAGGCCATAATTAATGAATACAGCATGCTAAAGAGGACATGCATGCATGCATGCAGTCCTTAAAGCAAAATCATCCTAAATAAATCGAGTAAACAATGCATGTACTGTGAGGCCATAATTAATGAATACAGCATGCTAAAGAGGACATGCATGCATGCATGCAGTCCTTAAAGCAAAATCATCCTAAATAAATCGAGTAAACAATGCATGTACTGTGAGGCCATAATTAATGAATACATTCCGCATTTTTTAAATAATTTTTTATGTTAAAATATATATTAATAATATTTTGTTATTTAAAAAAAATTATTTTTAATACCAATACATTAAAATAATTAAAATATATTAATTTATGTTTAATTAATTTAAAATAAATAAAAAATAAAAATAAATTTAATGTTTTTAAAATATTCTTAAAATAGAAATAAATATGATGGGAGACATGCATGAAGTCTTTGAAATATCTACTATTTATTCAATTCTATATAAATTTATTTTTTATATTATAATATTGGAATCGGATTTAAATGAAAACTATAGAAGAAAGATCTTACAAGTCTCAGCATGAATTTTGTGTTAAAAAACGAACTAATATTACTATAAAATAATTTAACTAGTATTGCTATAAAAACAAATTAGTTTTTAATTTTTTTAATATCAAATAAATATTTTTTTCAAGAATTAATTATTATCTGCTAGAATCAAAATCATAACATGAAAACATAAAGGCTGTTTCAATCATGATTTGATTACTATTCCTTCTATATTTTTCCGATGATCAGATTCAAGTGAAGATTGTAAGTTTTGGCATGAATTTCATGCTAAAAGACGAATTAATACTGCTATAAAACAATTTAACTATTACTGATGTAAAAACAAAATATTTTTAACCTTTTTTAAAATTAGATAAAATTTTTTTTTTCAAGAATTGTTATATGCTACAATCAAAACCATAACATATAAACATAAAGGGTGTTTTAATCATGATTTGATTACTATTCCTTTTATATTTTTCTGATTATAGTTTATCATATCAGAATATCAATTTTCTCGGTATCTTTTCTGGAAATATTTTCTTTCACGTGTAAATTACAAAATCATAGTAATTATCTAAAATTCTAAACTATTAAAAACATCGATCGCTTTTATGACAAAACTAGAAAACCTTTCCGTTATATAAAAATCCCGTTTAATTACCATTAAAAAAACAAATTCAAAACTTAAATATCAAACAAATTAATTAAAAAACTCAAAATAAAATCCAACGATGAAGTGACCATTATTCATCCAAGAAGAGAAGAAGAAATTAATCATGATCATTTTTTAAACACCTGGATGTTGACTTTAATTATATCACATGACATGGTTACACGTGTGCCATTTCACAGACTAACAAGGCTAGAACCGTCATTTGAAAAACGTCATCGATAAGAAATGCCCAGCTCACATTCTCCCTACAGTTATATATTATCGATCGGTGCTGTAGCATCTTTCTACCGATGTCGTACTGCTAAACCAAAAAAATAGAATCTCTTATCTGCACTCACACCTCTATCTCCATTTCCCTTATTATCCGATCCTCCTTGTCGGTTCTCCCATCTGTATATGCTCTCAATTCCTTACTCTACAAGCTTTCTTCAACAACCACTCCACCTTTATCCTTGATTTTTTTATTTTTTAACTTGATTTGATCGTTTCTCTTTAACCCTTTCTCGATTGCCGAGAAGACAGTAAATACAAGATCGAGAAACTGAAGGTCTTACTGGTTACGTTTTACCAGCTGTGATCGGTGATTTTCAGGTGTGGTGGATTTTTTAATCTTCGTTTCCTTTGATTCTTGTACAGTAAACACGGATCGTTTGATTTGCAGAAAAGATGATCGTAATTTATTTTTTGTCTGAAAGCAAGGAGGAAACTTGAGTTTTTGTGTTTTGTTTCTAATTCTGGAAAAGACACGATTTACAGTATATTATTCTCTTGATCATAAATTACAAAATAAATAAATAAATCTTCAATTACACCTCAATTTCGCTTTTTAATTACGGTTTTAACCTCTGTTATTTATTCCTGTTTCAGCTAAAAAAAAATTTCCCCTTAGAGAGGAGAGATGGTGTCGCTGCAAGGACCGGTAATATGCCCTACTACTGTGCGTGCAAAACAAGCAGGAAAACACGCTTTCCCGATGACTGGTCCCTTGGTGAAGGCAAGGCTGGTTAGAAGTGAATTGTGGGGATTCAAGGGTTACAAAACTAAGGTGGGTCTTACTTCTCGGCAACTTAAGGCGCGAAGATGCAATACTGTGCAGTGTAGTTTGAGCTCATCGTCAGATGGTAATGGGAGTACAGCCGAGAATTTCAATGAAAATGATGAAGATTATGTCAACTCCAGTGTCGTTGAAGCTGGTAGGGTTTGTCTTCAAATTACATTAGAGTATCTTGTCTTAGTGATTGTAGGCTGCCAGCATTAATCATTGAAGTTTTTTTGTGCAATGTGGTTTGTGATGTATTTAAATTGTTGATTTGAATTGGGTTTTTCATGTAGTTGAGGTGAAGAGTGGATCGGATGGTTTTGTGATCAAAATGAGGGATGGAAGGCACTTAAGGTGTGTCCACAACAACCCTCAAGGTGGGCATCTGCCGGATTATGCTCCCCATCCTGCGATTGTATTGAAGATGGAAGATGGGACTGGTCTTCTTCTTCCAATAATTGTTTGTATGTTCGCTGTTATACTCAGTAGTTTCTAATACATTCTTTGCAATACTTTAGAGACCAGTGCTTACTTTGTCATTTTGGAGTGATGATGTGCATTTGATTGCTTTCAGTGGAGATGCCAAGTGTGTTGCTCATGGCAGCAGTGCGCAATGTCCAAATTGTATGTATTTAGTTTCCTTATTAATTTTATAGGATTTTTATTTCGGAATAATAGAGTTGTCAAATTTGGACTTTGGCAACTGCTTGGATTTGTTTTATATATAGCTATGCTGAGGAATTTTGGCTGTCGGTTTCCAGGCAAGACCAACTATGTATCAAGTGGTGAAGGACATGGTTGAAAAGATGGGTTTTGAGGTAAGTTGGTGTTTCTTCTTCTCTTCTCTTTTCTTTTCATAGACAAAGAAAATTAAAAAATAGAGAGAGAGAGAGGCCAGGTTCAAGCACGTGGAGGTGCATAAACAAGCCTAATGCCATATGGCAGATTATAGCCTACACCATAGAAAATCTACGAAGGAGATGCGAAGTATACTTTCCTTATTTTCTACCATTGTAAGGGAAATACTACTAATTTACACCGATGTTTCGATTATGATACTCTTTTGCAGGTCAAACTTGTTAGAGTTACGAAGAGAGTGCATGAAGCATACTTTGCCCAGTTGTATCTCTCTAAGGTATACCCTTATTTTTTTCATTTGAATTAGTCCATGGTGCATTTGACTTGAATAACTACAAGTAGAAATAGTTCACACTCTTTGATGTTGTCACAGATTGGTAATGAAACTGAATGTGTCAGCTTTGATCTTCGTCCATCAGATGCCATCAATATTGCTGTTAGATGCAAGGTACTCTGTGTATTTCATTCATTTTGTTGGTTGCGCCAATATTCTCAATGCCAAAGCTTGCTTGACTGAGTGAAGGTGCTAGTTTTCTTGAAATTTCCTGTCGAGAAAAGGCCAAAAAATGTTGATATAAGTGGGCTTTCTCATCTGGTGTAAGTGAATGTGAAATGCCTACTGCAATGCATACATCTTTATTCTGGAATGCCGAGTCAAATGGATTTTCATGTTCTATATGTGGTGCTTGTTAGGCTAACTCCTAATGTAATATGTAATGCCTAGTATCCTGGCAAAGTACATCAAATCATGATGCCGTCTTGACTTTGACACCCGCCTGCTAGTTGGTACTTTTGATCATTAAAAATGTACCCTGTTTCTCTGTCTCTCCTGCATCATTTTTATCTTTCTTTGTGGTGGGAAGAGAGAGCAACTTTCTGATAATTGTTTATCTATCTGGAATTAAAAGAAAGTATGATTCAAGATTGTCAGTAGATTGACTTAAGCAGTAAAACTGAAATAAAAAATGTTTTGATATTGAACCTCTTACAAACTTATTAGTGGCTTGCTGATCAGTAGAAGTGCATCTTTCCTTAATCTGTGTAGGTGCCTATTCAAGTTAATAAGTACCTGGCGTACAGTGATGGAATGAGAGTCATTGAATCTGGAAAGCCAATTCAGTCTCCTGCTTCAGATGGCTTATTATTCACTGAACTTGATAGGTAAATGTGGAAATCTTTAGATATTTTCTTTCCTTCATTTGTTTATCCTTTAGCATTGAAAATAAAAGTTGCTGGATTTCTCTGGCAAGAAGATTGTCACCCAATAGCAGGTGTGCGTCAGTTCGGATACTATTTAGCAAATATTTTGTAATTCATGTTCAGGGATGAAGGCCTTCCCTAGATTCAAAAATATGCCTGCTGTCTGTGATTCTAAAGTTAACTATTAATAATTTGAAAAACAAGAATTCGAGTTTATCTTAATTATGCCTCAGTTTTGGGAAAGAGGAGTTAATTTGAATTGATATGGTTCAGGCCCACTGGACAACCTTGTCTTGATACCAAGGAGTTTAATCTTGTGCGCAACATGTTTACAGCTGCGTTCGAGGAACGTTATGGAGATGCTGGTGTGTTTCACTCTTTTTTGCCTTCATGTTTAATGTGCTGTCTTTTTCAGCAGCTTCCTTTGTGCCTATTTAGCCAATATCCATCATCAATTTGAAAGAAACCAGATTGGTTTTTGCTCATAATCACTGCGCTGACCAGTCTATATGAACTTCTTGTGATTAAACACAAAGTCAATGTAATAAGCTGCTTTAAATTTTAAAACCCCCTGCTGTTTATCATTTTGGGTGGTCTGGTTCAAAATTTTCAATGCTGTAATATCTTCACGTCTTTATAATTTTCATGATCTGCTACAGCTCAATGGAGAGACAAACTTGGTCAATTTCGGGCAAAGAGGAACTTGAAGAAATATACATGACAGGTGCAAATCCCATCAGTGATTCAATGAAAAGAAAGTTGTTGATTTGATTCAATCAACAAGGGTTTGCTAACGCATTATCTGTTCTTGGCTGTTTCAGTTCACTGCTTAAACTTGTATATATAAACCATTGTTGGAAGGTGATGAGGATGGTGGGATTATGTGATTATGTGGCGGCATTCCACTCTATCATTATGTATGTATGTGAATATATGTATAGATAAACTTCGCTAATGAAATGTTGGAAGCAATTGACGATAGTTGATTTCCGCATATTATTCTTGAATGGAAGGCAATTCCCTCTTGCTATCTAGTCACGCAAGGGATTGGCTTTGCATCAAAGCTTTTTGCTGCTTTATCCTCTCTAGCTTTACAAAGGTATGTCTGGAAGAGTATCAAATAACTTGCTCTCTTTGTTTGTTTTCATATTCGTCGGCTCTAGACGTTCACGTCAGATACCAGTCTAATACCAGCCTATCAGGTTCTGCGTGGTAAGTGAGGGCATTTCCAGCTTGGTCCCCCCCCACAAGCAAAGAACCAGTCCACGAAGAATGGCCCTAGTTAAATCTCTTTCCCCTTCCTAGTTATGGAGTTCTTTGCCTTTTCACTGCAAGGGATTCTCGAATGGAAAGCCGAAAAACCTAAAGTGGCCCGAACCTGCTTCGACCTTACTTTCTTTATTCGAACCTTCTTTGAGTGCACTTGGAATGACGCTTAATTATCTTCGGACCATGGCCATGCTCGAAAAACGCCGCATGACATGATGTGAGATTTTTAACTGTGAACCCTGCAAGGTGCTGCTTTTAGTGTGTTGTTCTGCTCACTTCCGCCCAAGCGAGAAGTTCAATCTTCTCAAAGGAATTCTCGGAGTAAACCGGATGACAGATGTCATCATCATGTGCACGTAAGGATTCTAAGCATGTATCGTCACTTCAACTCTGTTCAGTTGCTACAAGTCAAACTCGGTGAATGTTGACGATATCAGCTCTTGAAGGGCATGTATCGTCCCTCAAAACTGGGTCCCGGTAAAGAAAGCCAACCGAGCAAACAGGTTCTTAGCTATTTGAATAAGTGAGAGACACGTTTGCTATTAATTAAGATTCTCGTGGTGCCCGGAATACTTGGAATGACGAAAAGTGTGGATTACAAAAACAGCAATGGACCAGTTGTCTCTCTTCTTTCCAACCAAGCCTAGTTTCGTATCGATTAAAGAGTCTGGAGTGATGGCTTCGAGGCTGCAATTCGAATTTACTAAGAGCCTGTTTGGCTACGTGAGTGTAGCTGTATTTTAATTAAAATATAATTTATAGTTATTTGATAAAAAAAATATACACTTTATATAATATACGAGGCTTATATATTTAACATTTGATACACTAGAAAAGAAAAATCAGCAAAATTGCTGCTCTTTTTTTACTATACATGCTATTTACATTGTCTATTTAATAGTATAATTAGCATAAATAATATATATTGAATACTATTAACACGAACAGTGCAAAAAAATTGCATTGTTCATGTGTAAATTATATTATTTATGAATTGCATTGTTCATGTGTAAATTTGCATTGTTCATGTGTAAATTGCATTGTTCATGTGTAAATTATACTATTTATATGAACACTGCAATTTACTTATACTATTCACGTGATTTTTTTTAATATGTTAAATTTTTTAATTTTTTTTTAAATTAGTTTAGAGTGAATTCACTTGTACTATGATGTGAACAATATTTCTTTTTTGAAAAACTAGTATAGAGTAAATTAAATTCATTCGCACTGTAATATTAATTTTATATTTGATAATATTTTATCTACGCTCAAAAAATTATAAAAACTGTAATTTTTGTCGGATGAATTTTGTACGTAATGAAATTATAAATAATTTAATAAAATAATATAAAATATCTTATATAAAATATTTTTTATTTTATAATGTAACAAGAGTAACTAATTATACAATATTTAAATTTAAAACTATCAATATTAGTATATATTTTTTAAAATTATTTTATAATTTTAATTTTAAAAGCATTTTTAACCAAACATATTAAACTATTTTTTTAATTTTAATTTTAATCAAATATTTATTTTTTCAAACTAATTTTAACTAAAAATATTTTTTTAAAAATATTTTTTTCAAATCATCACAACAACAGTTACGGCGATACTAATCACATTCTAAATCTCATCCAGAATAACAACTGCAATGCTAATCACATTCTAAATCTCATCCAGAATACAGTCATTGTATATATTATCAACGAGGGCTTGAGAACATCACAAGCGATTATAGAAAATGACAAGAAGGATTCGGCACAATTGGGCAACACTTTTGGGTCTGGAAAACTGCTCGACCAAGTCGTGGATCAGAACTAAACTTGAAACAATGGATAGTTTTGGGCGAATGAACAAGAAATCGGCTGGTCTTGTAAGCATGTCACCTTTTATTTTACTAATATTATAAATTTCTTCTTATTAATAAAAAAGAAACAAAAACAAAATATGATGGATGCAACCTTGAACCAACGATCCAGTTTAAATTGACCAATGGTTGGCCACCGATTGGTTGAGCCACCGAACAACAGGTCAAATTGACGGGTCGGTGACCCGGGGGCATCACCCGTTCACCTCAATCCAAATTGATTTCAGTTTCTAGACGGCGAAAAAAAAGAAATGACAAGAAGGCAGTTAAAAACGAAACAACCACACGATGTCGGCTAGTAAAATTCCCGCCAAAGCAAAAACCCCAGTTGGCTCTAGCCTCCAGGACCCACCAGCACACTCAACAGCCATGCAATAAAGATCAGCTGCATCTATACGCACCGTCTCTCCGCCTTTCCACCCGCCACTCTTCTTCAGTTAATTACTACTGCTCCTCTTCTTTTCTTCAGTTTATCAATTTCCATTTCGTAACGCTCCTTCTCCTTCCGTCACCCCTACCTTTTTCAGCAGAAGCAGTCCATGGCAGTTTAAAAAGATTCTTCTGAACTCCGTCAAAAGTAGATCCAAATAAACAATACAACAGTTACCACAGTCCTTAATAAATTTTTTTTTGTAATATTGATTTTTTTTTTTGTAATATTGATCTCTAAGTCTTGAAATGTCGAGTCCGTCGGATCGCTTAGCGAGGCCTTGTAAGTTCTCTCTTTCTTTAATTATTGAATTTGATTTGATAATTTCTGTTAATTTTTTTTTGTCATAAATTCTGTACCAATTTTTTTTTTGTAATTTTCTTTGGCGGAACAATCTTTGTTTAGAGATCACAGTTTACTAGATTATCAAAATTGTGAAAATTAAGCAATTTTGGAAGGAAAATAGTGGTTTAAATTGTAATGACTTGTTATAAAACCGTGGAATTAAATTTTTTAATAACTTTTTTTTTTAAATTATTTGATGCTTTTAGGTCCTGAGGGGTTCTCTAGTAATGAAGAGAAAAGAGAGCGGAAATCGGATTTTGAGAACTCAGAGGAAGAAAGGAAGACTAGAATTGGGAGTTTGAAAAGGAAAGCAATGAAGGCGTCTAGTAAATTCAGGCGTTCTCTGACGAAAAGCAAGAAAAAAGGTACTGGTGGCTACAGTGGTGGCGAAGGGGTTTCTGCTGCAATTGAGGATGTTCGAGATGTTAAGGAGCTTCGGGTTGTAGATTCATTTAAACAGTTACTTTTGGCGGACGATTTGCTTCCTGCTAGACATGATGATTATCATATGTTATTGAGGTTCCTTTTCTTCTTTCCTTGCTTGTAGTGCTAATTACGGTCTTGATAAAATATTTTCTTTGCTTTCGTCATTTTTATTTCAACTCATCAAATGTTCTCTTATTGATTGCTTGTTAGCCCGTGTCCTTTGTTTTATTGATTATTTAAATAATCGTTTGCTTCAGTAAATTCGGAATGGGTTTTGTGAGGTTTTTAGCTGTTACATCCTCTTTCAAATATTATTCAGAGGCTGATTATGTAATTTGCCAATTTCTTTGTCAATAAATAAATCAAGATTGGCCTGTAAAAAACTGGGAAAATGATTGGCTGCTTGAAGTCTTCAATGCTATGATGCAAGACGAATGGGAAAATGATTGACTATATGGTGTTCCTGATTTCTTTTTGAAGCTCCCCTTTGACTTCACTTGATTAGATTGTCATCCAATTATTTAGCTCTTTTTTTTAGGTCCTTTTATGAATTTCAATTTCAATTGCAGAAGTGATGAGAGGGTCGCCAAGTAACAGTGATAGCTGCATTGTTCATTTGGTTTTCAAATCAATCAAATATAGGCTGTGGTATGAGCATTTTTACAGTGGTTGTTTCATGTTCAGTTTTCGTCTTTCTAAGTAAACTTTTATGAGGTTCAATGATCGTGCACGCATTGGAAGTGAGAGCTGTTATTAATGTTTCTATTTTCACATATTTCTTGATGCTCAAAATGAGGAATAGTTGGTTCAGCTTAGCAGAACTTTTGTGCAGCTTCAATACTCAAGAATCTCGTTTTTGCAGGTTCTTAAAAGCAAGGAACTTTGATGTTGAGAAAGCCAAACAGATGTGGGCCAACATGCTACAGTGGAGGAAAGACTTCGGTACCGACACAATTTTGGAGGTAACACTAACACAACCCTTCTCCATTTCTGTATCCTTACATCTTCATTTTATGGTGGCTATTCTTTGAGAAATTTTTAGTTAGACTAAGTCTACCACCTCACTCATAGACTGATCCAATAAACACAAGACACTAGGATAAAATACAGCGGTCTCCACTTGTTGATGTATGCATTCCACATGATTTTGTCTATATATCTTGGCCTAGTCTATGAGTGATGAGGTATACCTAGTCTATGAAGTAAATAATTTCTCCTATTCTTAAGTTTAGTGGCATTGTTCAGGATTTCGAGTTCACGGAGTTGAAAGAAGTTCTAAAGTACTACCCTCAGGGTTATCATGGTGTAGATAAGGATGGGAGCCCCGTTTACATCGAAAGACTTGGAAAAGCTGATTCCAGCAAACTTATGGAAGTGACCACTTTAGACAGATATTTGAGATATCACGTGCAGGAGTTTGAAAAGACATTCGCGATTAAGTTTCCAGCTTGCTCCATTGCCGCAAAGAGACACATAGATTCAAGTACAACTATTTTGGATGTGCAAGGACTTGTATGTTTTATTTATTAATATCGGGTTTTTTTAATACCTCTTCGAGGTTGTTACATTCTGCATTCTTTTTTAACAAATTTTTCTCTAGGGTTTTAAAAACTTCACCAAGTCTGCACGAGAACTCATCATTCAGCTCCAGAAGATTGATGGTGACAACTATCCTGAGGCATGTGATTTTGCTCTCAATTTTCATAGAAGTTTTTCTTTAACACTGATTCTTATGCCTGAAAATCATGTTGGGAAGTTATTTGTTACGAGAGCTAAAACAGAAAATTGCACAGACACTTTGCAGAATGTTTGTCATTAATGCTGGTCCTGGTTTTAAGCTGCTCTGGAAAACAGTGAAATCTTTTCTCGATCCCCACACAGTTTCCAAGATTTATGTGAGTAGTGCTTTCCTTAGTTTTGTTGAATTGCCTAACATTTAGTGTTGACAGATGTATATTAGCTGTTTTTGGAACTTTAACTCAGGTTCTTGGTAACAAGTACCAGAGCAAGTTGCTCGAAATAATAGGCTCTAGGTAACAAAATTCTACGATTATGTCCTTTCTAGTTATCTTCCCTTTGAATTATACATGGTCTAAAACTTTTAAAAATATCTTGGAATTTGTTCAGTGAGTTGCCCGAGTTTCTAGGTGGTAGCTGTACTTGTACTGATCAGGGAGGCTGTATGAGATCTGACAAGGGGCCGTGGAAAGATCCAAACATTTTAAAGGTGTGGTCATTACTTTAAATTCTATGTGGTGCCTTTGTATGTTGAAACACCATTATTCAGATTTCTGTTTTTGGTAAAGCGCTTTTCTAATATGTTCATGTTATATGATTAATTGTCCGTCCAGATGGTTCACACTGGTGAAGCACAATATTCCGGACAAATAGCAACTATTTCAAATACTGAGGGCAGGGTAATTGCTTATGACAAGCCATTCTATCCAATAGTAAACTCTCTCGGGAAAGCTTTTGTCTTGTACGATACTCAACAGCATGTTCTCTAAACTTGGTTATTTTTTTGGCTAAACCAGATAAAAACAAGTGATACTTCCACTGCTGAGTCGGGATCTGAAGTGGAAGATGTTGGCTCTCCGAAGCCAACTGGGAGCTATTTACTGCCAAGCCTGGTTCCTGTCTCTGAAGAAGTAAGTTTTTCTGAAAGTTTAGATGTACGAGTCTATGTGAAGTTTAGTTGAAGTTGTTTCAGTTTAGAAGATGGATACATTAAAAGTATCTTCCAACAGAATCCATTCCTTGCATGAAATGCAAGTGTGTCTGTGGGTTTTGAGTGTATATATAATGCTAATATTTTAAATTATACAGGCTAGGGTGGCTGGTAAGACGAGTGCTGCCATTTTCCCTGATAACGATGGATATATACCTATGATTGACAAGACAGTGGATGCTGAATTTCAAGATTCATCTACTTCCACAGGTTAGCAAGATTCAACGCTATCATACGGATAAATTCTTACTGGTAACTGTTAGTGACTAGGGTTGATGTATACAGAACTTGTGTAGATGGATTTTCTTGTAATAGATAGAGATAGGGTATCCTAGGATTGTGGCTGCCTTCTGGTTCTGCTGCCTCCTTGGTGTGGCAGCCCTGAGAAGGGAACTTTGAAATGAAGTTAAATGTAATATTCCTTTTGATTGTAGTCTCACCCTTAGAGTTCCATTTTCCTTGTTTTTCCTTTGGGGAAATTAAAAAAAAAACCAATCATAGTAGGTGGGATGTTATGATACTTGGATATAAAAACTTTACACTTTCAGGACCTTTATATGGAGATCCAGACGTCTCCTATTGTTTTGGGAGAACATTAATTAAGAGGTATCACCATGACTAGTTGGATTTCACGAGGACTTCACTGGTTTAAGTTGGAGTAAATGTTATTTGATATGATATTATATCAGATTCTGAACAAAATTAATGAAATTGGTTGTAGGCACACCTTCTCTGTTAAGTGTAGAGAAGATTTCAGAAGGAATCTCTGCTCGTACCTGGGCTGTGCTTGTGGCCTTCTTCATAACCCTTCTTGCTTTCTTCTATGCATTTTGGAAGGCCAAGAAACACTCTGCATCTGATTCTGCCAGTGACATTACCGACCTGACTTTTGAATTGGCGCCAAAGGAGGAATTCCGACCCCCTTCTCCCATTCCAGGGTTTACAGAGGCAGACCTTCTTTCATCTGTCATGAAAAGGCTGGGTGAACTTGAGCAGAAGGTTGACACATTACAGACAACACCTTTCCAGATGCCTTTTGAAAAGGAGGAGCTACTTAATGGTGCTGTTTATCGTGTGGATGCATTAGAAGCAGAGCTAATTGCAACGAAAAAGGTAGCTGTCTCTCTTGTTTAGATATTTTTCTGGTAGAAATAAGTCTTCACCAACTTAATATGAAGTTATTAGATACATAAATCTCACTGTGTGTAGTTGATGGGATGGGGTGGGGTTATATCTGAATGTTGGGCAAGCTCAATAGGTTTAATGCCAATACCTCATTGTTCTGATGGCTCTTTGCCGCCATGTTTTCTGCACTTAACAAATAACTGTAAGTTTTAGGAATACTTGTTCAATAAAAAATTGATAATGTGAACCTTTGGATGGAAAGAAAATTTGTACCTGTGGTCCATGTGGGCATATTTCTAACCATCATGCTTCTCACTCAAAGGCTTTGCACGAAGCCTTGATCAGGCTAGAAGAACTTCTTGCATATGTAGATGGTTGTGAAAAGGCAAGTTTTCAGGTAAGAGTGTAATCTTTCATCTGCATTTTCAAAGCACAGATCGAAAGCACCTCTTTTTTTCATTCACTGACATCAAGGATTTGGCTGCCTGATGCAGAAAAAGAAGTTTCGCTGGTGAAGAGGTTTCTGCACAGGAGGAATTTATGTTGATACCTTCGTTAATTTCCATAATTAATATTCCACAGATATACAAGGTAATATTCCAATTTGCACTGGATGAGAATTTGGCATCCATAAAAAATAGGGTGGGACTGTTGCTCCTGTTGTGGTTTGCCTTTGTGAGATAAGTTTATTCTTTTCAGGAAGGTCCTTATGCGTGGACTGTGGAGAGATGCAATTTTTGGATGCACGTTGAGTAAATAAGAGGAGAGGCCAATTTTAGCTTAATTGGCGTGTTGCTGTTAAGAGAAGATACCAGAAATAGAAGCGCTTTCCTGGCATTTTGTCTATTCTACGTGAAATTGAAATGCAAGCCTGTGGTGTTTATTACTGAGAATTTGCATCAGGAGGCACAGACCATTACTTGGGCAAGTAGCGTTGTGCCTTGTTTATTATAAAAAAAAATAATTACACCTGAAGTCTTTTCACATATAGTTAGGGAAGTGCAAGGGATGTGAACACTGACCAAGAGGAAGAGAGGGAGAAGGTAGGATCCCTGATAAACAATTTGGCAATGTAATAACAGAAACTATTTCATCTGATCATTCACATTTTCCGTTCACGTTTTCAGTTTAACTGATAATTTATCCATGCAGCAGCAAGCACATGTCGAAACCCATGTGCAATTGCACAGGAGATTTTGGAGAAAGCATGCTGCAATCAAGCAGACAATCACAATCAAAATGAGGAACTTACACGACTAGTTTCAGACGTTAAACCAATGCTTATCAGCTTTCAATTATTCCTGCTAGTTTCAGATGTTTCCTTGTCATGGAGGAACTTGATTAGTCCATGAAGTGCAACTTCTGGATCCTCGCTTTTCATCAGCTCTCCAGCAACTTCTGCAGGTGTAGCCTCTACTTTCTCTATCAGCTCCTTAATTTTTCCGAATAAGGGGTGCTCTTGAAGACGCAAATAATTAAATGCCAGTGTCTTGAAACCATTAAAAGTGCAATATGACATGTGCAAGTGGACATCCATACGCCCTGGTCTTAGTAATGCTGGATCAAGCTGGTCCTTGTGATTTGTTGTGAACACTAATATTCTTTCATCTCCAGAACTTGACCACAAGCCATCAATAAAATTCAGAAGGCCAGACAGGGTTATCTGTGACAAAAACACGACTTTGTTGGTAAGCATTAAACAAACTTAAACGAAAAGTCTCAAGGTCGCTACTCGAGAGACACCCCACTTCTTGTATATATCATATTCGAACTCGGACATCCAAGTGAAAAATGGCATTGAAATTACCTCATCATCTTCCACGGACTCGAAAGACCGATCAATATCCTCTATCACTAAAATTGACCGATTGCCTGTGCCAATCAACAGCCTCCTCAAATCTGAATTGCATTGAACCTCTTTTAAGTCCAAATCATAGACATCAAATCTGAGATAATTAGCCATGGCTGCAACTAAGCTTGACTTCCCTGTTCCAGGAGGTCCATGAAACAAGTACCCGCGTTTCCAAGCCTTGCCTACCCTCCTATAAAACTCCCTACTTTCTACAAACCTATCTAGATCCTCAATCAATTCCCTTTTCATCTCTGGGTCCATTGCTACTGTATCAAACGTAGCAGGATGATCAAACTTGATAGAACCCCAATAATCAGGACCATTATAGTCAACAGTATGCAGTTTCACTGTCTTTTTTTCTTCCTTTATTGCTTTAGCTTTTTGCAAAATATAAGGAAAATATGAACCCAAAACCATATCCCTGTGCTTTTTATGACAAGCTAGCTCGAAATATCGTACCTCAGACCTTGAAAAGGCACTGTCATGGCGTTTCTTGTTAGAAGAAACTAGCCCATTAACACGAGACGCCGCAACCCACTTAAACTTGACTCCCTTAAACACATCAAAAAGTTCCTGATTTTTGTCAACACTAACTTCTAGTTCATCCTCCTTTTCTTGCTGATGTACCTTGATTTTACGCGTCGAAGGCAATAACTTTGAGCCTAAATACACGTTAGCAGCCTTGAACATTTGGTTCGCAACGAGCCCGTCAGATTCTTCAAGGACAATAGTGAGCTGGGATGATAAACGGGATGATATTTTTTGAAGGCTCGAACACAAATATTCGTTGACAGAATCTGGAAAGAGTTCGTTTATGATAGAGCGAAAGAGCATGGCAGAGGCAGTGAGAGAAGCTGCCACCGACAAGATAGTTTCATAGTGAGGAGGTGGTGGCCGTGGCAAGCTCTCCTTCGAGAACCACATAGTTTCTACTTGTTAGTCGAGTGGGATTGTCAAAGCTTGAAGACAATAAAAACTTGTTATTGCTGCAGATTTTTGCTGTCTTGGTGGGAGAAAAAACCCCTGTTAAGAGACAAATAGGAAGAGCTCTCTCCCGAACTTTCTAACAGAGCCATTCTTGTTGAGAAAGAAATTTTTTGAGTATTGTGAAGGGGGAAATAGGAAAACCTCTCCCCAGAACTCTCTCATAGCTTCGGTTTTTAATTCTCAAAAAATGTGACCTCTCTAGACTTTACCTCAGCAGGCATGTTCCTCGCATTTATCTACCTCGGTGCAAATCCAAAAGAGATGAAAATAAATCTCTCCCAAATATAACTAATCCCTAACAACGAGGGATTTAGTTTAAATATGTGCATATTGGCTTCACATGATAATTCATATAAATAAATAAATAAACATTGTACACGAGATCATATGTATGCTGTACATTGTGGGCTAGTATTTCTTGTTGAGAATATAGTGATGGGTCTAGTATTAAGGGTCATGTGATGTGGCCTAAATTGGTAATTGGGCTAAACATGGCCCGTATAGTGTTAAGAAATTAGATTCTTGAGCCCGTTGGCTTCATTAGATCATTAACCACACCACCTAAAATGATTCGATTCGGTGTGAAAAATATTTAATGGTAAAAATTGAGCGAAGAAGAGAAAATTAGGAGCGTCATCAATTATTCAGAGATAGTTGTGTAAACGTGAAGAAATCCAAAGTGCGACCACTTCCGAGTCTTTTTCCTCAAAAATAAGCTTTTAATAACGTTCATAAAGAAACGACACATCACTCGATTGTCTAATATCCTTGTCAATACATCTATTTTCAAATACCAAGTGAATCCCATGTCGGGGAAACAAGCACTTGCCAACCCAATGACACAAGTTGGAGGTCTTTGATTTTATTTTTTAGAGTACAATGTTTTTTTAAAAAATATTTTTAATTCAAAATTATATTAAAATCTTTTATTTTTTTAATTTTTTATATCAATACATAAAAACAACAATTGAGAAATATAATATTTTTACTATATAACTTTATACACAACAATAACAACAAAAAATAAATAGTATGAGTAACCGTATTGTTTTCTGCTGTGCTATTACATCTCATAGATTTTTTTTATTATATTTGTTCATTTAAGCTAAAATGTAAAATTAGAATTCTATTCATTTTATTTCATTAATTTCTTATATTGATAAGAAGTGAGAAGTCAGGTTTCATTCAAAGTAAAAAAAAAAAAACAAAAAACTAAAATGAAATGAGAATATTTACTTCTATAATCTGATCGCTTTAATATCATCGCTTTGTGTTTTTTTTACTTCACAATAACTCAAAATTTAATATCATAAGAAACAATTAATTTCTCTTCTTAAAATTCAACACAATAGGATAAATTCCATCTTGATGATAACGAATAACTACAGCAAATACTTGAATAACAAGGAAGGTTACACAAGGTCCCTCGTCTCTTTAATGTCATGAGGTCCTAGCTTCTACGGACAAGGCAAAGGTAGCTACTGCAGTAAATGTATCATAAATCATTGTCAGAATCTTACACATTCCTGACGAGGCTCAGAGACTAACAGCTGGAAATTAGTTATAATTATTTTTTAATTTTTTAAAAAATATTAAAATAATATTTTTTTATTTTTTAAAAATTATTTTTAACTCAACATATTAAAAAAAAATTAAAAATAATTTTTTTTTTAACATATTAAAAAAAATTAAAAATAAATTTTTTTTAATTTTTAATAAAAAATTATTTTTTTAGAAACACAGGTATAATTACATTTCCAAATGCTCACTAAAAAAATCATCCTATTTATTTTATTTTTATGTTTCAAATATATTTTCAAAAATTTTAATTTTTTTAATTTTTTCTTTTCTTTAAATAAATATGTTTTTGATATTTTTATATTATTGTAATATATTAATATTAAAAATAATTTTTTAAAAATAAAAAATTATTTTAATATATTTAGATAAAAAAACATTTTGAAAAACATAGTTAAAAAACACTCTGATCTAAAGTGCTCGATCTAGAGGTCATTCATTGGTCTCACAGTAAAATTCAGTGGGAATGTGATATTGAATATCCTCATTGACCTGCCTGTTGTAAACATTTTACGATACAAATTCTGTGAACTGAGATCATCCAAACTACCACGTACTGACCGCTTATGGACTTTGGAGGATCAAAAGGATCGGAATTGGTCTCTCTATCTTCATGTTCCAGGGAGAACACAAGGATACAACCTCCATTCATAAAAATTTAAGCAGATAGTTCTGTCATAATTAGTTACATGGCAGATTGGTGAAAGCATGGCAACGGTCATGTTTCCGGGGAACCACATGCATAGATTTTGTTGAACAAATAAAGCAGTGGTTCAGCCACGGTATCAGGTTGATGAACAGCAATAAATGGTTCATATGACATGAAATAAAACACATTAAGCCCTCTAAACGCTTCATACAACAATATTTTTCTTATTTACATAATGGTGCAATAACTGTAAAAATCATCATTAACCACATACCAAACATCGCACCTCTGACATGTCTTTGGAGTACAAGGAATAACCATGCCCTTCATGTCTTTCATCACGTCTTTCTTATATGGGTCATCTTTCTTCTCTTCCTTGGGAGGCCCTATGCTCGTAATTGCTGCAGATTTTCTAAATTTTCTCACCTTGCAAATGATCTTCACTGGATCAGCTTCACCTATTACAGTCACTGTATTCTTTGACGGGTCGAGGACAATAGAAGTTATCCCCTCTATTGTTGCAATTAACTTCATCACCTTCTTCCTGCATTTTGAACAGAGCAGTTCCACTGACACGACTGTTTTCTGCACAGAAAAATAAAGTCAGTTTCCTCCGTACTTTCTCTAACTTATAACAGAGAAAATTTAAGCCGCAGCAGATATGATGAGAAAGTACTGCAGAGTGTCAGTGTGAGCAGAGAATGACTCGGGACAATGCTTAGTAAATACTAGAGTACCAGATAAAACTTTACATGAACTAAAAGCACACAGTGTTTTAAGAGTTCAGGAAGCACAACCTTTGACATGGCTTGGCAGAGTTAAGATAAATTACGCAATGGATACAGATGCTAGGGAGGAATTCAGAGTTGCTATAAATAGATTGTTTGATGTATTTATTTTACCCCGATCTTGTAACAATGATTAGAAGGTTGAAAGTTACATTTATTTCCATGGCGCTGGAAGAAGTTTGGCTGAGGCCTTGATGAAGTAAATGTAAGTAGGTGATAAGTAAATGCCTGTCAGAAGGTACTTCATTGGTTCAACTGTTACCTCCTCCACGCATTTATTGCAGAATTTACAAACCCTTGGACACTTTTCATCTACAACATGCCTTTGCGTTCAGTCCTGAACACGGCACGCATGAAAAATTGAATCTGAGATCGGCAATGCAGTTGATTTTTCCATTTCATGCACCACCGCAATAGATCTTCAGGCAATATATCGCCAGCCATATAAAAGGAAAAACATTCCAATGACAAACACAGATTCAACATATGGAGGTGGGAGTCTTCCAAAATTCCGAGAAAGGGTTTTGCTGGCCGATATGAGCATTATACAAACACTAATGGCACTCCACCTCTCAACCCAAAAGTGGAGAGTGAGCGAGACTTTCAAGTGTAGTGCTAATAGTCCCACATGCTAATAGTCCAAGCTTGGGGACTTTACAGAAAATCCAAAGCTATGGTTTTTTACAGGCAAGAACCTGATATTACATGTTCTCAGTTCAGTAAATTTCTCAGTTCAGCTTTATTGAGAGCCGGGTCAGGTCAGATGAATGGGCACTGCTTGTCCCCACTTCTGCCACACATTTGTCCTTTTTTGTTGCCCTCAAACTTCAAGATGCCGTGATGGTTCCTGATCCATGCACACAGATGCCTTCAACAACTTGGCATCTCATTCTTGAGCACATGGAACGGCCACAGGCTGCAGGCAACATGCATGATTGTTCTGCTTGGCCAAACAAAATACGACGCTCAAGCCTTCCTTGCCGGCTGCAGGCAACACGCATGCTGATTTCCAATGTCATTCTTCTGTGAAAGTTGATATTTACCAAACCAGTTAGATTAAGCTTCCAAATCACACATTTACCAATTGCATCATATCCAAATATTGACATGGAACTGAAATGAGGATATACACGCATAGCAAAGAGGAGATTATGAAAAAACTGATATAAACAGTTTTGAGAAAGTAAACTTAAACCTCAACTCTCAATTCTGAAAAGCAAAGGGTGATGCTTCCTGCTATTTCAGTTGCCATATGCCTCAGTTAATTAATCTAGCTGTATAATTTTATAGCCCATGTGAGCTTGGGGATGGAATGGCAGTACAGCGTTGATGCATCACTTTCTCTGTTGAGCCCACTAACGTGGTATGTCCCTTTCAACCCTCCCCCCGCATTAAACCTCCTCTTAATTAACAACAGAGGATAAAATATTGACTAAATTTCTATATCGGTCGTACGTGAACCGGGGGACATGCACCGTCAAGAAGTTGTATGCAGGCACTGTATATATGCTGGTAACTTGAATCGTATACATACATTCATTTGCAGACTTGAATATTCAAAAAATTTCAATGCACTTCAAACACTTAACGAGGTCAAATTCAACACTCCAACTACATGATAGGAATGAAGATAAACACATAGCCAGTCCATGGTTCCTCGGAACACATTGGAATTAAGAGACAAATGTCTTTATTGATTATTCAATGGGCATTGTATAATAGTCCAAGAGTCTAAAGTTTGCTTTGGCAGAGATTATCAGCACAACACATCGAATAATGGGTCAAAAACAAGCTACTCATACATTAATCGATCACTGTGCTAGCAGTCAAAGCCAAAACGAAGAAGGTTTGATTAATTTTGTCTCCAACTCCACTTCATTTTATGGGGTCATACAAGAGGTATAAGAAGGCATTGAATTTCAGAATGCAGCAGCAGCAGAAACGCCTCAATCCCAAACTAATTGGGGTAGGCTATAGTTTACACTTCACATTCTTCAAGGAAATTCAATCACCTGAAAAGCTAAAGAGGGAAGAGTTCGTAAACCAAAATATTAACAGTTTCGATCTGCACTTTTACAAGTTACAAGGCAAATCATCAACAATCAATGCAAAAGATTGCCTAATCAAAACTTACGATCTTTTAGAATCTTGATGAAACTCAATTTATAGTTTCAATCGCATCCATGGTCCTAGCATTGCCATCTTCATGCTCCATTTCCAACATCTGAGTGAAGCAGTTCAATATCTTCTTGTCCAATTCATAGTAGTCTACCATCTTCTTTAAAGGTTTTAAATCCAAGTCAATGAAATTCACCTAAGCAAATGAAACTTGTATAAGATATAAAACATAGTGAAGGACAGATGCCTTGCTGGATGAACTTAAACAGTGAGCTTTAACAAGTTTTACAACAAGTTAAGATGTAAAGCGATCAATATGGAATCAAGATGCAGCCATAGAAGTGAAAATATTAAACATACCACAAAAATTATAAACGTTCTTGGGTTACAGCACCTTTTAGAGTGGGAATTGCCAAACATGGCAAGTGCTCATTTTGTTTCTGATTTCATAATATTGAGACAGAATGGTGATATTGTAGGCCTCCAAGCAATTTGATATTTACCATGCACATCAAAATATACATGAAATATGTTGAAGGAAGTGTACCTTGTAATTAAAACTTTGGTTGGTTGACTGTAGGTATACATGAGGAGATCCAAACACTCCATCTTTCATTGGTCTAAAACTAATCATCAAACTACAGTCCTTTGCAGTAGCAGCTGTCAAATAATCCTTCGCAATTTTCAAACTATCATCCATATGAATGGAATGCAAGGAGGAACATCTATGTGGTGGTCTTGCTTCATCCAACTGTTGGCATACCGCACAAGGCTGACCAACAATGTTGTAATATGCATGAATGGCTCCTTCAATGTCAAAATTATCAAGCCTTTGAACTTCAAGAAGCCCATCCAATACTCTAGAGCAGTAAACTGCCTCAGCAACAAGCTGTATAAAACTCGTTGTGCGCAAGCCATTTTCAGCCAGGATGATGCCCTCGAGTGCATCTTCAAAAGCTTTTCCAGCCAAAGCATTAGTTCTCTTTATGCCACCGCCCAAGCCCCCAAATATAAGAGAACCATTCAAGAATACACGGAAATTGTTCTGAGGAGTGGTGTACAGATCCTTGATGGCTTTATGTATTCTTTCCTTGGAACCAGAAAACAGATCCAGAGGATCATACTCGCTTAATTCTGATATCTAAACAGCCAAGTTATACAAGTGAGAATGATTTACTGAACAAATAACAATAATTGAAAAAGGAAACATTGGTGCAAAACTTGGCTCAAGAAAAGCAATATGATAAATCGAAGAAAAATTACCTCTTGTTCACGCAACTTCAAGACTTGGTGCATTTGAAAACGAGTAGCACTCCTCTTAACAGAATTTCTTTCAGCTATGAATTCCGATGAAGGGATAAATCCACATTTGGGCTACTTGATGGAAAGAAATAAAAGTTATAAATCCTAGAACGAAAAAATATCACTTACAGAGCAGACGAAAATAAACCAATACCAACAAGAGAAAAAAACACAGAAAACACAAATTACCTTTATCTCAACTGATATGCAAGGTTCATCTTTAAGAACACCTGACATTTAAGAAATTAAAGTAAACATTCATGATTACAGGAACCACATAAAACAGCTCAATCCAGTTTCTAATCATTGATGACAGAAACTTTGGCCCTTGCTGCTACCGATCCAATTGATTTTTCTTCTGATTTCAGGGGATTTTCGGTCACACCAAATCTCCCCGCCACTAACTGTATTCTATCTAAATGCAACAAATAAAACATATCATAGCTAGAAAAGTCACATTGTATATAAAAAAACACTTCGAAATGACTGTGATTACCTCCAGGGAATAGAGAATGATCAGACATGATAATCACAAAATCACGTTCCAAATCAACCACTGAAACATCAATTCGCCAAGCCGGACGTTGTTTAATTACATTCTTTTCAACACATTCAAGAAAATCCCTCGTTACTGGCATGCGCATCTATCATGATTCCAGGAAAAAAAAAACACCAATATTGAAAATCTAAATTACATCATCCATCCATCCATTCGTATTCAATGTGGAAATAAATATCACAGAATCATACCCCAGCATCGACATGTTTGGAACCTAACAAAGGACTCATAACTAGCTGAGTATAAATCTGTTCTGCAATTTCTTTCGTAGGAGAGGTAACTAACTCTTCCACGTCTCTCCATAACAACCGCTCTTCCTCTGTTAATACTGGTTGGTTAGAGTCACACTTCGGTGACGACTCGTTCCTTGCTTTTTTTGTTATCCTCATTACTTTCCCAATCTAACATGCATTAAATCATAATAAACCAAAAAAAAAAAAATTAGGAACAGATTTTGCATTTCAAGTAAATTGAACTTTTAACCAGCATTATTTCGCTAATTATACGAAACTTACAAAAGAGGGCGATGATCCAGTGTAGGCGAGGACTATATTAGCAGCACCTTCACCTCTGTAGGACCAATCTGCCGCGTCCTTTTGCTCTAGTTTGATTTCCATTACTTAATTTGATGTGCTCACTGTGATGAACCTCATTCTACCATCAGATTACCGAGAGGAAAAAAAAAGGAGAAAAGAGCAAAAGATACTTACCAAAAATGGAGAAGAAAATATCTGTTGTTGCTGCGGAGCGTGGATGGTTTCTAAACCCTAAGAGGCTGGTATGCACAGTAAGATAAATTCTGAAGAATCGCGGAGAATGATCCAAATTGAAAGAGGAGGAGAGAAGATTCTTTGCTTTGAGTCTCTCAGCCTCGTGGGTATATGAGAGACAGATAGGAGGATATGGTGGTGGAGAAGGAAAAAAGTGATGCCTTATGGCTTTGAGGTGAAATGCGAGGCGGCCTTTTTCAATTCAATTTTTAGCAGCTAGTTTACTGGCTAAGAGTCGTCCAGAGAGTATCAGATGAGACAAGGCAGTGTTTATTTTTGTGGTTGATTTAAAAAAATACTATATTTATTTTTAAATTATTTTGATACATTAATATAAAAATTAAATTTTAAAAAATAAAAAATTATTATTTTTAAATAAAAAATAACTGTTATTGTAATATAAACCCATCAGCACCGAGAGAGTATTAGGTATTGTTTATTTTTGTGATTGATTTAAAAAATTGTATTTTAAAAAAATTATTTATATTAATTGATATAAAAATTAAATTTTCAAATATAAAAAATATGTTATTTTAATATATTTTAAAAAATAATTATTATTACAATATTAACCCTTAGTGATTAAGCGGGCGGTTTTTTTCTTTTTCTTTTTGTATTGGAATGAGTGGTAATCGAATCCATTAAAAAAAAATATATGATAATTATAAAAAAGAACAAATTTATCCCTTGAATTCCCAATTGAATCCTCACAAGTATCAAATATTCAAGAATTAAAATTCTTCTCTTCATTTTTTTAAATCAAAAGACATATACATTCAATTCCTTCTTCCAGATCTCTCCCCTTCTAAACATCATTCCTCCAATGCTTCTGAATAAATTATTTATTGAAGAGAAAATTTAAGGAGAGGGTTAGTTGGAATTGTTTTTTGATTAGGGACTCGATTGAAAGTTAGGAGATCATCGGGGGTGAATATGTCCTTTGCTTCTTCTTCTTCTTTTTTTATCAAACCCCTTTTACCCTAATTAATAATTCAGTTTGAATGACGAAAAGTGTTGCTGTGGTAGTTGGGGGAGAAAAACGGTCACCACGTAGGACCTGATAGGGGATTAAAGTACCAAGATTCAGGATCCAGAGGCATGTGCTTGCGAAAATTCGCAAGGTTTTTACTTTTGAAGTGGAGACCATCGATCCGGCATCAAAATTCGAAACCCAAAGAAGAATTTTTACACGAGCCCGTGTCGACTGAGGTGGGGATCACCGCACTTGGAAATTGAGATGCACGGTGAACCACGTGTTTTTTAAGTAATGAAGGTAAGATGTATTAAATTAGCTTGGCCTATAACTTTTGTTATAACATCTAATTATATATGAATTAGCTTGGTTTAATTTTTTAACCTGTAACTTTTGTTATAACATCTAATTATATATAAAGAAAAATATAAAAATTAATTTAATATTAATTTAATATTAAAATATAAAAAACATTTTAGCCAATTCAGGTTATATAAGATTGATGTAACCAAAATTACGAGATTGAGATAATCTCGTAAAAAATTAATTAAAAAAATTATAAATTTTGATTTTTAATGAATCTAGTGTTAAAAGATAAAAAAAAAATTAAAAAATAATTAAAGTTAGCTTAAATTAATTTGTCATGATTTTAGTTACGATACTAAAATAATTTTATAGAAATTAAATTTTTTAAAAATAATACAAAGCTTTGTTTTCAGAATATTCAATGTTGGAGTTTGAAATTGATAAAAAAAATCAATGACACAGGGATGATATATAGTTTAAAATAAATTGAAAAAATATAAATGATGCAGGGATAATATATAGTTTAAAATAAATTGAAAAAATATATGATGTCTAGTTTTCAATCTATTAAAATATTAAATAAAAAAACAAAAAAAAAACTACATATGTCAACCCACGGTAAAAACAAAACTAAAAACTTGATTTGAACTAAAAATTTGATTTGTAAGGTTGATATATAGTCCAATAAAAAACAATAATCATGGAGTATAATTCTCCAACACAATCTAATATTAAATTATAAAAATTAAAAAATATATATTAAAAAAATTAAATTGTTAAAGCGGAGGGTTGAATTGAAAAAATAAATTAAAATATTACCTAAAATATTGTTATATTTAGTAGTATTTTATGGGTGTTGCTATCAATTAATGTTTTTTTCGCATGGGAAATAAATTGTTAAAAATAACAGTCAATGTTTATTATCAATTATAATTCACAGATTTGGTTTAATTGCACCAAGCTAATTAAGATTAGAAAGCACTAGATTTTTTTTGTTCTCTGGATGCTGCATGTTGTTGCATGTTAGGTTCTTTTTTTTATAACATAAAAAAATATACTAAAATAATAATAATTTAAATAGATCTAAGTTAATTTAACTAGCATATAACTTATAACAACCCTGATAAAAAAAAAAAATCAAAGCTCAAGATCCAACTATTTTCAAACTATATTTAAAAAACACACAAAAAGATCTGAATTAATTCGGGTTCGCTTCACTGATCCACCATCAACAACATGAGATTGAGATAAGATTTTTTTTATATATATATATAAAAATCTAGAAAAAAATTAAATCTAAATAAACAAATAAAAACATTAAGAAAAAAATTTGGTCATGTTGAGTTCACCTAACACACGTACGACACATGATAATTTTATAAAAAATAAAAAATTTTAAGATATAGTAGCCCAGTATCAAGAGATTAGATTAGATAAATAAATAAAATATTAAAAAAATTTAAAACAATCTATGTTAATTTAATTGACTTGCAATACAGGGGATGGAAAAATATATATAAATATATATGAAGCTCAAGGTTTATTAACCTATTAAACAATGAAGTTAAAAAAAAACATTAAAATTAAATTAAGTTAATTTTAAAAATTAGCAGCTTTAGTTGCGAGATAAAAATGAATATATAAAAGACAAGAAATAAATATTACTTAAAATTTTTAATTATAAAAAAATAAATATTAATCAAAATAATAAAGACTAGTAAGTAACAAGGGATTTAACAATAAAAAATTAAATAACAGAGCAATCACAATATGAGAAGTGAAGTTGGATTAAAAAATAAAATAAAATATTATAGGATAAAATAAAATAAAAAATAACAAAAAAAACAATGATGATTAAAATTAGATAAAAAATAAAATAAAATATCCAGAGACTAATTAAAAAAAAAACAATTTAAGAGAGAGATTAAAAAAAGAGAGCAATTAATAAAACAAAGACTCAATCTGAAAAAAAAATGAAATAAAATCAAAAGAAACAAAACAATTCAAAACAAGGATAAAAAAATAACTGAGAAAATAATACTGTATTTAATATAAAATTAAATAAAATTAAATAAAATTAAAAAATAAAAACAAAGAAAATTTAATTAAAAAACGAAATACCATATTTAAAAAACAAGATAAATAGAAGGAGAAACCTTTTTTTTTTTTTTGTTACCTTGGCACGAGGTAGAAGGAGTGGACATAAAAAAGAGGAGGGAAAAAAATTCAATTACCTGGTGATTTGAGTAACAAGCACTGTCCTACAAGCCTTTTTTTTAAAAAAATTATATAAATATTAGAATTAATTTATACATATCACAGCTAATCCTCTAACCAATAAATATCCTGTAAAACCAGTAAATATATAAAGCCGGTACAGAGAAATTGAACGCATCCCTCCCTCAAGCGCAGCTTATCTTGATTGGATGTTCGTGGATGACCCAACGGCTAGGAAATCTTAGTCGCTGCACGTCATCACATGTGCTGCTGAAGAGATGCAACCGATGTCACGCACCGGTAATTTTTTATTTTTATTTATAGAAAATACAATGGTCCCAGTAATCCATATAGAGTATAACTACGCACCCAGGTTCGTGGCTACAGGGGAATTTCTGCCTCTGCATCCTATGTTTGAATTTTAATGAGAGTGCCTGTTATTCTATTTTACTTATTTACTATATTTATAGAGTGTCTAGTAAGTTCAAGAATTAATCATGCTAAATATAAATTGATCTTAATATTTTAGATTATAAAAAAATATAATAAAAATACTAAAATACCTTTCAACTCATCCTTTAACCTATAAACTACAAAATTATCCCTAATAAATTTAAAAGTGATCTTTGAATCACATGAAGAACATAGGCAAAAACTTTTCGTGGAGAAGGACCAAATGATAATTATACCGTGCAAGCCCACAGTAGATAAATATTACAAAACTGCTGAATTCAACGTATAAAAAATTAGAATTCAAATGCTAATAGTTTTAATAATAGTGTAAATAATAGTTTTAAATTTTATCTCGAACATGGAGGGACTGTATATTCATAACATACGTCTGACATGTTCATCATAAATGTTTAAATCACCCTTTTAAATGAATTCCCGGCTGAACCCTTGATCTAGATATTCAAATATATAACTATCTATTCATCTTTATTTACTTAAAAATTTAAACTGTTTTTTATTAAAAATTATTTATTTTTTGTTTCGAATTATTTTTTAATTTATTAAAATTATTTTAATGTACTTTATTAAAAATAAAAAAATATTTTTTTAAATAAAACATATTTTAAAAATCAACTATTATAATCGCACGGTATAAAACATAAGTTTATGAATTTTGAGACGCATGCCAAGCCGCCGTGTTCTTGGCTTTTTCGTATTTTCACATCTTGTAGAGGTGACTTTTGCAAGGGGAAAAAAATAAAGCAGTAGCTGGTGACCTGCCTTTACTTCTTGGAAAAAGAAAACGAGTGCTGTGTATTGTTTCAGTGGGAGCCAGTGCTAGCTCGGAAAAATGGGACCGCGAGATGTGAACGAGTCATTGGCCAGAGATCAAGTGGCTATCAATTCTATGGATAATCATGATTGCATGACGTAATATGGGACCCGCACAACTTTAACCAGCTGGCACTGACTAAATGCAAATATCAATTTTGCCGGTGTACTCAAGACAGGGTGTCTGGTTTGATAATTAGCTATTGACCATTGATTACAGCACCGACAATAACTTTATTTAGACAGGTATGATTTAAAAATATATTTGATTTGAGAAAATATAAAATTATTTTTTATAGTTTTTTCATATTTTAATATATTTATGTTAAAAATAAAACATAAAAAATCATTTTAATATATATGTATGTATTATTTTATATAATTTATAAAAAAATTACACCTCAACAACAAACACATAATATATACATGGCCTCGTGGTGATTTAATTGAGGTAATTCTATGTAAAATTACACTAATCCAAGACTTTTCAAGGCTAACAACTAGGCTGTTTGATAAATGAACCATGTTACTTGATGTTTCATGAAGCTTTTATACTTATGAATCATTAGTGAATAATATGTATTTTTTAAATCTTTCTGATATGTTCATAATAAAAAAATAAATTTTAAATTTGAAAAATTATATTATTTTGATATATTTTTAAAATAAAAAATATTTTAAAACATAAAAATTACATAAAAAAAATGAAAATTGTATGATGCTGTGTGACCTGGTATAGGAGTCATCATGAGAGATAATAATCTTCAACGAGTGATGATGTTTTGTTAGAGTAAAAACACATAGCCAGATCGTGTTCGATACGATAATCATCGTTTCACGGCTGCACTTGCGACAATGTGATGCATTGACCACATGACCAGTAGCCTTTGGGGGAGGTTGGGTGATGCAGAGGCAGTTTATTTTTGTGCATGTAACTGTGGTTGAATTTGTTTTAAGAATATAATTGATTTGAAAAAATATATATTAAATGGTTTATTTTAGTATTCTTTAATAATTCCAATGTATTAATATTACAAATAAAAACATATTTTAATATATTTTTAACTATTCAAAGCAATTTACATCACAGTTCAATATATTTTTAAGTCTCGGATGCGAGATTTCGTGGACAGAGGAGAAGAAACCTGAGCCTACTTCGAAGCCACTGGAGAGCCTTCGTAAATTGGGTCACATAGAGAATGGTGCCTACTGAGCATTCATGGCCAGCTAGAAAACTTCCCCACCCCCCCTTTTCTTAGTATCTTTATACTTTAACGCTTTTAAAAAAAATTAGCATAATATAAAAAATATTTTAAAAAATAATATAATTTAAAAAATCATAAATAATACTGTGACTCATGAATTGTAAGTATTGTCTATAACTCTTTTTAAAATTAAAATATGTTGGTACAATTTATAATAAAAAAGAAAAGAGAAAAAAAACCCTAAAAAACACATTATATTATAATAATGATTACACTTATACCATTTAAAAAATATCAATAAAATGAATATAAAAGTATAAAGTAAAGTAACGAACAGTAACTATAGTAGCCACACAACAAACTATTCAAATATATTAAAATTTATTTGTCTTTGAATAGTTGATGTGATATGTTTTGATCATTTGGTGATCCTTATTGCTATTATTTAATTTGTTTTATTAAAATTTCTTCAATAACACCTATGTTATTGTTATGAGAGTTTTAACGTGACTTCAATTTTTTTTTATTTTTCTTATCTCTTATCCCTTCATAAATTATAAGGAAGATAGAGAAATAAAATAAAAAAGGTTCTCGACTCACATCGAATTATTTTTATAATTTCTGATATATTTCTACAGTTTTTTTTCCTTCTCTTTTACTATAAATTGTATCGAATTATTTTTATAATTTGAGAGAGCACAGACATCATCTTTGATGCTTTTCTAAATATGTCACGTAGGATGTCACGTAATGTGTTATTATTATTATTTTTTAAGTGCTAAAACCAAAAACACTTCCTTTTTGGTGCCCTAAAATAGGCAACTACCCGGATAAGGGATGTCTGGACAAGACAGATGAATCATCATAGCTTGGGGGAGGCCTTGCCTCTTGTCCCATGCCAGGACATGGTGGCTGGTAGGACCAGTCCTGGACCTACCAATGGCGTGCTCAATTCAGATCCAAATACAGGGGCGTGAAATCTGGCCGTCGACTGCAATTCAATTGTTCGGCCCCACCATAGGCTCCCCCCTCAATTTCTTTTCCAGAAACCTCAAACCACACCACGCCCTATCTGTTCGTCAAGACAATGTCCATCTGTTTTGTGGTGTGTTTGATATCTTGTTTTGAGAATGTTTTTGAAAAAATCTATTTATTTATTATTTTAAATTAACATTTTTTAATATTTTTTTGATTATTTTAATATATATATTTTAAAAAATAATCAATATCATACTTTCACAGTACTTTCACGTATACAATCACTTGCTCACCTGACAGACAACGACGCAAATATATGTTAATGTTTTGTACTTCTATGAACTCTCTCTCTCTCAAAAGCTTTTATTTAAAATGGCGTTTTTTTTGTAACCCTCGAATAATTAAGATAACTCGAGGGGACGGTTAAAAAAAGAACTTCATGGAAGACCAAAACCTAATAAATTCATGCCACAAGTGTCTCAATGGTTTCGATTTTTGGAGCCCATATTCAACGGAAGGTAGCAAACGGCAGTGGGAACTAAATGGCTCAGAATAAACTACGAAAGAAAGCCGTGGTGGGGACTGGGGATTATCGCTAATGGGGGACGACGTCAATCAGAAATCTTTCAATCTCCAAATGATGGCCTGTAGGCCAAAATGCCAGCATCTATTTTCTCAACCGCACACATGGCCCGGACTATCCACTTTCAAATATTCATGCCCGTGCCCGGGGGCAATAATATGGCCATGCTACGATAATTTCATGTCCTCCTTCCAAACTTGAACAAAATGCTTCCTCTCTCATCCTTTATGCTTTCTGGCATTTGTTTCTACACGGTGCTTCTTCTTGGCACCTTGTTTCTTTTGTATCTTGGATTCTTTAAGATGCTAGGTTATCGTAACCGAATTGCAGAGGCTGATATCCCACCGGGTAGTTGTGGATTGCCGTTGATCGGAGAGACCATACAGTTCATGGCAGCCATGAATAATGGCAGAGGTTATTACGACTTCGTCCGAGCTCGCCGTCTAAGGTAATAAATCAGACTTGGTGTTGGGATGTCCATTGTTCAGTACTAGATTAGGAATATGATGAGCATGTTGCCTTTTAATCATGAGAGAATCTAAAATCCCTCAAGCATCAAGAAGTTTGATGATGTAATGGAGAACTGAAAATATATATATACATACATACATGCCAGAGGGATATTAATTTCATTTTGATGACAACAGGTATGGGAAGTGCTTCAAGACCAACATCCTTGGACTGGCACAAGTTTTTGTTTCAAGCACAGAATCGGCTAAGATAATTTTAAAAAATGAATCTGGAAAATTCACGAAGAGATACATAAAATCAATCGCAGAGCTTGTGGGAGATCAAAGCCTGCTATGTGCTTCTCATGGACAACACAAACTCATCCGTAGCTGTTTGACACATTTATTCTCAACAAGTTCCATTTCTGTTTTTATCAGACAGTTCGATGAACTGGTTGTGAAAAGTCTTAGCACCTGGCAAGATAGGGACACAATAGTTGTTCTTGACCATGCAACCGAGGTTTGTTAGCTTCATACAAGGCAGCGTGGTTTAACATGCTTCTTAAAGTATAATTTACTTAAAAAATTTAAATTAATAGTTTTTTAGATTTTTTAATATATTTCAAAATTAAAAAAAATATTTATTTTAAAAAAACCACTATATTACCAAACAATCACCATGCTTCTGACATAAAAAGGTTAACTTTTGAACCGAGCTCATGCTGTCCGAATATTAGCCCAATTCAGTAAATAGGCCCAAATGTGCCTGCATTTGTAGGCCTCTCTAGCGCCCATCCACGTCAACTGGAGCCATGGCACCATAAAACTGGAGGCTAGAGTTGACCCACTTGATATTTCCACAGGCTTTAGTAAAACTTTCTTCGCTCGAATAACGAATCCTTTAAAGGATAACATCACTTTGTCACTCGAGCCTTGTGCGAGGCTAGTCGCATAGGCCCAATTTGGAAGGCGTGATCAGCTAAAAAACCTTGATTTTGATCTTGGTATCGTATTTGGTGCAGATAACCTTCAAAGCCATGTGCAGGATGTTGATGAGCTCAGAGGACGATCCGAAACTAGAAATGCTGCAAGAGGACATAACTCTTGTCTGTGAAGCCATGCTCGCCTTCCCTATAAGGTTTCCTTGGACTAGATTTTACAAAGGCCTTAAGGTAATCTACTATCGAAGCCCATAAAATCATAAATGGGCTTCTCATGTTGTGGGTTTGAACTTTATTACAATCCTTTTGCAGCCCAAATTTGGGTGTCACTCTCTGATGCCACGAAAATTATGAAATCATGATACTAAAAAAATGATGATGATTCAGGCCAGGAAAAGGATTATGAGCACACTGGACTTGATCATGACTGAAAGAAGAAGATGCTCACAAGGCAATCAAAAAGATTTTATGCAATGCCTGTTGGTAGAAGATGAAAAGCCAGGTTCTGATGAGGCCTATAGGATGACAGACACAGAGATAAAAGACAACATTTTGACCATGATTATTGCAGGTTAGAAGACGGCTATTATACCCAGATTTGCTGCTGTACCTTTGCCTTTGAACGTCAAACTGTTTATAATAGTTTGTCTATGTAGGTCAGGATACAACTGCAAGTGCAATCGCATGGATGGTCAAGTATCTTGGAGAAAATCAAGATGTTCTAGACACCCTTAGAGTATGTAGAAAAAGTAGTGTTCCTTTTCACATTCAAGCATCAATGGACATATTTTGGCCATCGTCAAGTAATTTTATGCAACTAGTTAAATGACAATCTGCTTTTTGTTTGGAGCAGGCAGAGCAACTTCACCTTGCAGAAAAAATTTCACCAGGGCCCTTTCTCACACTGGAAGATCTTGCTGAGATGCCATACGCTTCTAAGGTATTCACAAATGAGATCTTCCTCGTTAATTTGATAGAAATTTCTGGGATTAATCTTTAGATAGAAAAAGAATTCCCTTGCTTAAGAGACTCTTGGTCTGATTAGGTGAATTCTGGTATAAAATATAAACGATCACAAACAGGTAGTCAAAGAATCATTAAGGATGGCATCTATAGTACCTTGGTTTCCAAGATCAGCACTTCAAGATTGTGAGATTGAAGGTTTGTCTCCTAACATTTATAATTTAATCTACGTACTTTCCACCGCAACATTGTCTTTGATCATACTATTTGAAATTTAATAGTCCTTCTGTGGTTTTGTTTCCATAGGATTTAAGATAAAGAAAGGGTGGAACATTAATGTTGATGCTAAATCAATACACCTTGACCCTAATCATTACAATTGCCCCAACAATTTCAATCCTTCAAGGTTTAATGTAAGTCCCACCTATTGTCAAATCTGATTTCATTTCTTCTCTTTCATTTTCCCATCTTGCTGTAAATAACTAATGATCGACAAGCTATTTTTGCTTTTCATGTACAGGATGACTCAAAGCCATACAGCTTCTTAGCATTTGGGATGGGAGCAAGAACCTGCCTGGGAATGAACATGGCTAAAGCCATGATGCTAGTCTTCCTTCATCGTCTAATCACAACATACAAGTGAGTTCTCTTCATAATCAATCCATTTTTCACTCCACATTTTTCACATGCAATGGACACACCGCATAACACACACACACACATACATGCATAATCAATATTTTATTGACATGGATATTCGAGTTAATTTATGTATATCTTAACTAATTATATGTAACTTAAAATTAATAATGATGTAAAATTTTATATCAATTGAAGTTGAAATCACATGAATATCACAATTTATAATTATAGCAAGAACCTGCCTGGGAATGAACATGGCTAAAGCCATGATGCTAGTCTTCCTTCATCGTCTAATCACAACATACAAGTGAGTTCTCTTTATAATCAATCCATTTTTCACTCCACATTTTTCAAACGCAATGGACACACCGTGTAATACACACACACACGCACATGCATAATCGATATTTTTTTTTATTGACATGGATATTCAAATTAATTTATTGTGTATTTTAATTAATTGTATGGAACTTGAAATTAACAATGATGTAAAACTCCATATCAATCTAACTTGAGATCACATGAATATCACAATTTATAATTATACATTAGATAGGTTGCTAAACACGATTTTTTTTTTCAGGTGGCTGGTGATAGACTCAGACTCAAGCATTGAGAAATGGGCATTGTTCTCCAGATTAAAAAGTGGTTGTCCGATTCAAGTAACCCGTATTGATAATAGAAAGGATGATACTTCTGCGTATGTCTCTCGTTGAGAACTAAAGCGTGCCACGTTAATTTTAGATAACTTGGGGCATGCCTTGCTAATATAATCAAATCAATCACCACCTGTCACAGCATCCATGTAATTGAATCAAATCATGAGTGTTTGTATCTGCTTAAAAGACTCAATTCAATTCTACTTTATGCAATAGGGTACTCCACCTAATTTTAGGGACAAGCCCTCCAATTTTGACCCCGTGTTGAAATAACTAAATAGGTTTATATATAATTTTTTTAATTATTGTCTCAAATTAAATATCAGTAATTAGTAAATTTAATTTTATAAAAACATAAAATTCAGGTCAATTATTTATTTTTTCATGGCATAAAAGATATTGAAAGAATGTAAAATTGGTAAACTTGAATTAAATTCTTAAATTTATAATTTATAAATTTTTTTATCCGAACTCAATTTAGAAACTTAACAACTAAAAATTAAAATTTTTTATTCGAACTCAGTCTAGAAACTCAACAATTAAAAAATTTAAAACATTTTATCCGAACTCAATCTAGAAACTCAACAATTAAAAAATTTAAGGTTGAAGGAAGGAATTAATTAATTTAATTCAATTTAAAAGCAAAATTCCTTTTAAAAAGTTAAATTTAATAAAGAAAAAACTAAGACCAAGACGACATGTATTATTTTCAAATTGACAAAAAAATCTCAAAGAAAATGAATAAAAAAATTAACATAATGGTAAATGATGGAAATAACTACCTTAGAAAAAGAAAAACAACTATGAAAACCCGTGCCCGTGTTAATTTTGTAAACTAAATTTGTAAACTAGAGTCAATTTTTCAAACATATAAACCGTTAAATTTTAGACTAAAATCAACTAAGAAACAAAACACTTGTCCAATTAAATATTGGATGATGAATTAATAATAATAAAAAATCAACCTAGAAAAACCTTGCAAGGTAAAAAAAAAACAATAATAAGAAAGGATTAAATTTAACATGAAAAAAAAAGAATGATGAAAATGACAAAAAAATAATGATAATCAAAAGAATATAAATCTAATTTGATTAGTAAAAATATCTATTGAGGTTGAAATTAAAAACAAATCTTAATTTAATAAATAATTCATAATAAAAAATTGCAATAAAGAAAATAATAATGAAATTAAAAAATCCTTAATTTCATAAATTATTTAAAATTATAGTTAAGAGAATAAGGATGAAATCTTAAATACAATAAACCTTAAGGGTTCATTTAATTTTTTTCAAGACTAGTATGAAAATCGAGTAAAAGAAAAGTTAAAAAAAAGAGGCCACATGTGTCACTCTAACCATCATTGAGCTAGACGCATCGCTTATTTATGGAGGGGACATCGAGATGCTTGATTATCTTGTACTCGGGATAACCCCATGTAAAGAAAGGTGAAAAAAATAACAATACTGAAGAATTAATAATTTAATAGAAAATAATAAAATCAAATAAAAAATTAATTAAAAAAATAGAGTCAATCCATGTTAACTTAACTAACTTACAACCTAAGATATGAGATGCGGATAACATCACAAAAAAAATAATAATCATAAAGCTCAAGGCCTGATAAGTCAATGTTAAATTATAAAAATAAGAAAAAAAAAACAATTTCTAAAAAGGATTTAGAAAAAAAAAAACCAAACTCAAATTAGGTAAATCATTAAAACTAATGGATCAAGTCATAAGATTTGGAATACCATATAAAAAGCAAGCACAAAAAATTTCAAAATAAAATTCTCAATTATAAAAAATTAAAAAAATATAAATAACAAGGACTAAATCCTGCACCAAAAATAATAGAAAGCAACTAATTAGAGATTAAATTGAAAAAAAAATAAACGAAAGGATAGAAAAAGAGCATTGAAAAAAATAAGGATAAAATTTGAAGAAAAAGATGAATTAAGATTCTAAAGGACAAAATAGAACAAAATAAATAAATGCAAATGATAAAAAATAAAAATTAAAATAATGAGAATCAAATTGAATATAAAAATTAAATCAAATAAAATACAGAGGGATGAAATTAAAAAAATAAAAACTTCAAGAAGCATTAAAATTAAAACAAATAGAAATAAAAAAATAAACACCAAACCCAAAATAAATACAAAATGGAGGACAAAACTGAATTTTTAAAGGCTTGACGAAAATACCAAGGCTCATAAGAGAAAAGATGGATATAATAAAAACAAACTCATTAACGTTGAATTGTCACCTATCTTGTTAAACGCGCTGCCCAAACAACTATGCCACAACTTTGTGAGTTTGATAAGATGACAGTCGGGTTTTTTTTTTTGCCACTCAAAGCATTATCACATGCTTTTGGAATGGTATGGAGGACTCGGACACGTGCGTGACACACATCAATATATTTTATTGTTTTATTAATATTTTAACAAGTCAAATTACAAAAAAAATATCCTTTCATCAACGGGTCATGAGATAATTAATAATAATCAATAAGTCAAATTAATTAATAATAATAGTAATGTGAAAGACTCGAGTAATATTAAGTGGGTATATATCAATGGCGTATTATTATTATAAAAAAATAAACCATGAAACAAAGATAAAAATACCTTTTGAAGTCATTCTAAAATTTTGAAAACCAAAGGTTTCATGTGTAATTTTACCAAGAAAAAAAATATTAAGATAAATAAACCTCTTTTTACAAGGTTATGTTTTTTAGTAGCTAAGGGTATAAGCGTTATTGCACAATATAAATAAAAAAAAGGACAAAAAATCCTTAACAAAAAACCATTTTTTTTATTTCAAGAAAAAAAGAGTATTTTTAATGTGAATTTTCAAAGTTTAACAATAAAGTTTTCTCTAATCAATCTACAAATGATATTTGTATGAACTAGTAAAAGATGATTTTACCCCATGCAAGGTAATTGTTAAGAATAATGAAGGAAAGAATAATTATTACAAATTCACAATGATTTTTTTTACATGTTACAAAAAAATGCAAAAACATTTTAGTTTTTCTTTTTTTATAATGAGAAAAAAAACCACCCCATTTTATTTTGCCCTATGAAATATCTTTGAGGTGTTATATATTTTGTGACTAAAAGATATGCTATCATGGAAATAATAATATATATCACTGAAGAAATCATCAAATCTTTTAAATGGAAGCCATGCTAATTTATAATTATTTTTTTAATCAATATGAGTGTTCGGATTAATTTATACGTAACTCGATTAATTTCACAAACTTTAAAATTAATGATCATGTAAATTTTTAGTAGCTATCATATTAACAAATAAACTTAAAACTACATGAAAGCAAGTTTTTTGATTCCAAGCTCTTACTATTAAATCATTCACTAAATAATTATATTTACAATTATTATTATTATTAATTATAGGGAAAGCATTGCTGGTTTGATTCTACAAATTAATCTCATCACCAACAAGTTCCTGTCCAAATTATCATATGATGCCAGTGTTTCCCCAACCATACCATGACTACAAACGGGATGAAATATGTGAATTATACATGCATATATTCCAATTAAATGGCTGGTGGACCGTCAATTCATGATTTTGTAATAAGTTGCTATGCATGATCTGAAGTGGACAGATAATTCATTTTCTTTTTTCCAGATTCCAATCTCGACTTGCCACTACCACTACAATGTGTCATTGTTATTTGTTAGACATTCACACACGTTTGCATCTCCTTTTAGCATCGCAATGGCCTCTTTTTATCAACTCCACTCAGCTGCCTGATGCCGTCCATTACTTTGTTGTTAAGTAATGCTGCTACTTTGTGATTTTATATATACATATATAGAAAGACATGCCTACAACTGGAAGAACACAAAGGCTAAGCTCTTTTTCTTACGCATACACTCGTGGATACACTACTTTCTTAATTTGAACTCGTGGCATTAATTAATGGACAAATAAAGTTATCTGGAAGATCATTGAGAAACGAGGACAGAGAAGTCAGGTCTGTGTGTGCCAATCCAAGGGTGTCTATCTGATCGAGAGCAAGCAATCATTCTTTTGTAGCTTCTCCTATTTATTTATTTATTTATTTCAGAAGAATAGTGGATTGCAGCCCTACTTTCTGCACTGAATTATGTTATATCCAATATTCTTTTCCTAAAGTAATACCATTTCTTTTTTCTTTTTAATCTATTACGATGTTAAATACTAATTAATTGCTTATGGGGGGCTAAGTTTCAATAATTAATTAATAGCTGCCTGAATTTCCAAATAAATAATAAATATGTTTCTTCAATTCAGGCAACGACACTGATCAGTTGTTCACTTTTCTCCCGCCATCCAATACGACGACGGAACAATAATTATTTAAGCGTAGCCTAACAAGTACAAATATGCTAAAGACAATTGAAAAGCACAAGGCTCGGTGGTTGGGTATCTTAGAAACAATTATGGGGAGAAATTGTTGCTCTTAAATTTGTTTTGTTTAATATCCGTGGCAACTTGAGGCGTCAGCATGGATTAAATTCTCATCCTTAACACTTGTTGTACAGTTGCTGATGTTGACTTAACCACACCACATGTCTTTCCATGTACTTAAGGTCTGCGTTAACTGTTACAAACTTTATACAATCCTTTTCTACTGTCTAATTTTATTTTTTATATGTTTTTTAATATATTTTTAATATTAACATATTAAAACGAGCAAAACAAAACAGTATATGAAAAATTAATTGAAATTAAAAAAATTAAAAAATATAATTAGTTCGAAATGTAGAACAGTGCCTTTGAGATCCTCAACAAACCTGCTAAATAATAATAACGACGGTTCGATTTATAACTCTAAAAATGAAATCGGGGCATCTTGTAATTCTTGATTATGACTGAGTTACATAACAGCTAAATGGTGCTGTCTTTAGGGAAAGGAGTCCTCCAGAAAATCTTTTCCAGCATCGCAAGATGGAATTGGACGTAAAGAGGACAAATTAAGAATTGGGTATGGTTGATTTCATGGCATTAACCATTTTTATTTTGGCCATCAAGAATTAGCATTCATAATAGGAAAAAATTGGAGATTTTTAGTGCAATGGGTAGATGAACTTATTTTGGTTCAAAAAAGACAGTGTCGGGAACTCATCGGATGCAGTTCTTGCTCGGAAGAGAAGACAAAGAAAAGCAAAACTATTGTATTTCGCACATACTAAACTCTTTGAAACTGAAAAAAAAAAAACCAAATAAGTACAAGCATTCTAATTAACTCTGTTTTTTTTTTTTTTAAAAAAAAAAAAAACAATCATGTGATATTTTTAAGGTAGCTGAGAAAAAAGTGTAAGCGTGTAACTTTCCCATTTGATCAATAGATCATCTAAATCAAATATCAAGGGATCATCAAAGAATTTACTTCTAACAATTTAATCAAAGATTTGAATCTAATAAATTATAGAACAGGTGTAGTTTTAAACCATCAAATCAAGCACTAATCTATATATTAATTATCAATTACCACCGACTGGCCAGATTTTGATAGTATTGTACGGAGGAAAAGGTCCTCCGAAGTTCGAAGTCAAAAACAAAATTAGTGGCATGATTATTGTAAGAGTACAATATTGGTGCTTGTGTCTCGACTAACATATACAACAAAAAGAAGAAGAAGAAATGACGGGGAATGTAAAAAAGAGACCTCTTCTATCCCTTTTGTTGCAGAATTTCCACCACAAGTGTATAAGAGCAAGCTGCTTCATTATAAATAATCTACATATTATAATACAAGAAAATAAAATATCCTCAATCCCACGTTATATAATTTTTTTAACAGCAACATGAACAAAATTAATTATGCATCAATCTCCTTTGTGGCTATATGTTAATTAGGAAACATAAAAGTAGATTAAAGGATAAAATGGAGGAAGAGGTGGCATAAAATAGGAACGACAATGACATTTCCCAAGGGAGGGAGGAGATGGTGGTAACTTTGCCTTCGTTATGAAGAATCTGTGTACGTATCCTCCATTGATGATCATTTCCCGAACCCCCACTAGTCCATTGAAAAATTCAAGTTCCAGCAGGTCTCTATAATTGCAGACTGAATTCTTATCCGCCCTTTAATTGGAGAAAAAAGTAACTTTTTACCTGTGAAGATCCCACCTTTTCAGGATAAAAAATGCCGCTGCTTTTAGGGTTAGGGCAATTATGCACTAATAAAAGCCAAATTCTGCGGCTACCAAAAAGACTGTCAATCGCACTACTCCTATCAAATAATTTTTGTCCTTATACCATATTGATTGGGGCAAAAGAAATAATGAATCTTGATTCTTGCCTGGTAATATTTTCCCACGTTTACAGCAAGGTGATACATACATACATATATATATATATACATACATATATATATACATATCGTGAAAGGGAATTATTTGGACTAACTTCTGATCCAAGACCATTTTCCAAATGAAATAGATAGATTGATCTCCACTTTTTCAAGGACGCGCCTCCAGAGGAGAACATGAAATAAACGTAGACAAAATCTGTGCAAGTGAAAAGGCTGAAGAGATGGCAACATAGAGACATCAACATGCCTAGAGAGAAGCCTGGACTCTGAAGTCCATCCCATCAGCTTGAAATTTTAAGAAACTAGCACAAATAACTAACAGAAAATCATATAAAAAAAATGAAAATCATAATTTTCATAAAACAGAAATCATGACATGCTTGTCCAAACTCACGATTTGAAAAGAAGAAGAAGAAGAAGAAGAAGAAGAAAAGGTAATATAATAAAATCGAGATGGATTTTACAGTGCCTAGCTAATCATTCACTCCCTTTTACGAATATTGCTAGATATTAATTAATCATCTATAATTAATAGCCAACTACTCTTCCTTCTCCTCGATTAACATCGCAATACTCTCCTCTCTCAAAATCTTCTTCTTGTCGGCAATAAACGTCTCAACGGCATGCCTAAATTCGTCATTATCCATCTCCTGCATCGACTTTTTCGCGGCGGCCGGAGTGTTATTATTAAGGCGAGAACTGTTCTTGATCACAAAAGACGTAATTTCCCAGCTTCCAGTCTCTGTCTCCGATCTTCCAAACTCTCGTGAACATTCCCTGTTCTCTTTTCCACTCCACGCTGATCGCTTCCTCCAGCAACGCTTCTGCTCTTTCAACAGTGTAAGATCACGAACTGGCTTCTCCTCCACTTCAACTTTGGCAGCATCAACAGTTTTCTCCCAGCAGACTATTTGTTTGTCGTCGTATAAGGTATCTGTCTCACGGACTGGAAGATCCTTCTCCTCTACTTGAACTGGTTTCTCTAGCAACGATGAAACAACCAACTGTTTGTCCTCGTGCGTTGTTGTTTTCCAACGAGGAGAGGAGTTGGAGGATAAGGAAACGTATTCGTCGTAGATATCGGCTTGGAATGGGGTGTCGTTTTGGTCATTGTTGTGGGCTGTTGTGGATGAAAGATAGACAATTAGAATTATGAACATGTTTGCGAGCACAAAAACATAGATTTTCCGGTTAGAATAGGAGAGATAATGAGAGGCGATTTGTGTTATGACAGGGAAGCAAGAAATGGAGCACCAAAGCAAGACTAAGGCTCCCACTGCTTCCAAAAAGTAGTAAGAGTATCTCTTTCTGTTGTACCTTCTCACAGCATCGGCTTTCTCAGTCTTCACTTTGTCAAATTCAAAGGACGACATTGTTGGTTTGTGGGGTTTTGATTTGAAAGAAACCAATTGAACAGAAACGGCAATTGCAGGATGTACGAGAGGAGTATATAGAGAGGCCAGATGAAGAGAACTTTTCGGAGGGATTTGGGGTTGCTCGTGGGAGAGGATTTTTATAGAGAAGGAAAGTGAGAGGAATTAGGGATTATACAGAGAGGGATGGCAGTGATATATATAGAGTGAAGGTAGCCATTAGCTGCTTCTTTACAGGTATAATATATCTCGCCTTATCTGGTTTGCTTTTTCTCGAGGAGGGTCCTTGGAGGGAGAAAAAGGGAAGTGGCATATACATCACAGATTCCTTGGTGGGGAAGTAGGGTGTCTTTTTATAGAGATATTGAGCCTGAGAATGATCCATTTTATGCATACATAGATTCATGTTTTTTAGATTCCTCTGGTTAGCCACGTGGACGGTTAAAATTTCCCGCTTAACGGATACTCGAAAAAAAACCCGACTCGATGGAGAAAAAACATTCAAAGGACGAGGATGGAGCGCGTGACTCTCCTCCGTGAAAAACACTCAATCCCATCATACATGCATATACATACATACATGCATATATATAAACTCAACCTTATCACACACATATTATTTTTCTATTTTTCAAAAATAAAAAATCACGAATATACAGACATCTCTCATCGCTTAGTAGATGTATGTCATTAACAGATTTTGCAGATAATATAATAAATATTTTTATAAATAAGTTAAACAGAGTTAAATCACACCAGATTAGTATAATGGTTAAAAAAATAATGTTTAATTTAATTACTGTATCAAGTTTAAATTTCTGGAGGATATTTTTAATGCCTAGTAATATAACACACCTACTTTGCAAGTCCATTAGTCACATAGATTTTCTTAAATTAGGCTCTTAAGATTCTATTTTGTTATTTTTTCTTGATTATTTTGGGTTTTATGATTATTTTTTTTACTTTTCCCTTTTGTTTTAATGTTTTTTTTTCTTTGTCTACATTATTAATGTTATTTTTGGGCTTGTAAACCTCCTGGAACAAATTTTATTAAATTAATATTTTATAAATAAAATAAGCTTTTGTAACTATTTGTGTTTTTAACCCTGACGGGACAAATTCCCTACCTTCCTGTGCTTATTGCTATTCATGTGTTTCCGACTCCATCACTATTTTATAAACTAAAAGTCTGTGATTTTGAGTTTAAAACCTAGTCCATCCAATTTAACAAGGTCATCTAACCGATATGAACCCAATCTTGAATTAGCGAATCAATAAATAAGCTCTCCGTTTTTTATTTCAATATATTTAAAAACACAGTTGAAATTATATTTTTAAAAATTTTAAAATTTATTTTTGTTAAAAATTATATTTTTATATTTTTAAATTGTTTTAATATGTTAATATCAAAAATAATTTTTAAAAAATAAAAAAAATATTATTTTAATATATTTTTAAGTGAAAAATACTTTAAACCATAACCAATAATATAATTTAATACAAGTCTTGAGTAAAATGCAAACCATGTGATTTTTTTTATTGTAGTTTATTCATAACTAAATGTATCTAGTACTGTAGTAAAATTATCCTTTCATCCTTTAATTTATAAATCTTCATTTCATTTAAGTAAATTTCATTTCATTCTTATTTTGTCTGGGGCAGCATTATCTTTTTTTTTTTTTAATAACAATGCATACCGTATTGACATTAGAGAGTAAACAATCATTATTTTTTATTCATTGGTCATATAGTAATTTTAATTTTGTTATAAATAGTTAAATTACACAAGCACCCCTGCCATGCAAATTTGTTACCTTTGACTTCAAGTGTGTGATTATTATTTTTTAATGTTTTTTTTTGTTATTAATGTTTAGTCATAAGAGTATTTTTATTTTTATACATAATTTTATAAACAGTTGAATTAGTCGATCATCTTTGTTATTTAAATTTTTTAGCTTTGGTTTCAAGTTTTTGATTGTAATTTCATAATAATTATTTTTATTATTATTGTTTAGTCGTAAAGATATTTTTTATTTTGTGAACATAAAAATACATTTTGGTTTGTTTTTTTTTAAATTTTATCCCTAAATATTTAATTTCAATTTATATTTATGTTAAATTCAATCATAATTCTTTTAATAATCATTTGTTTTGATTTACATTGTTTTTTATTGATTTTTTTCTCAATTTCATTCATCAAAATTTAATT